>NC_089587.1:170801622-171001622 GCF_019320115.1 Miscanthus floridulus | reverse complement strand
GATGGTTATTAGTTTCACCTCTTTGGGTACCCCAATAATCGGTCCCCAACAGTAGCCCCTGAGCCCCTGGGTGATTTGGATAGAATCGCCCAGGGGGTGATTTGACTTGCCAGAGGGTGCACGCGAGTGCATCCGATGGGTGTAGCCCCCGAGTCCCTAGGTGATTCGGATAGAATCGCTCGGGGGGTATTTTGATTCGCTAGAGGGTGCGCGCGAGCGCACCCGTCGGGTGTAGCCCCTGAGCCCCTAGGTCATTCAGATAGAATCGCCTAGGGGGTAATTTGACAACTGGATAGTTTAAAGGGAACCCTAGTATCCCGTTCATGGGGATTCATCCAGGGTTAGCCTGGTTTGAGGCTCGATTGTAGATCGAGGCTCCCTTGAGGCTTGTGCGCCTAAGTTTTTGGCCGCTCGTAGGCCCATCCCTTGTTGGGACGACCATCGAAACTATTGGGCCAACCCTCGAACTCCTGGGCCTAGGTAGGCCAGAGAAATGCTTTTTAACCCGTATCCCCTCTACGAGAAAGGAGTCCTGGTCTGCTTGGGAAGGCAAAATGTCTTGTGCAACTTTGGTGGGAAAGGATAGGGATCACGGACGCATATCCCATGATGTGACATGGTGGTGTATCATGGTAGGCACAGAGATCTTGGTGCACGGTTGACCTTCTTGCATTTGTCGCCCCTATAAAACCAAGGGGTTTGCCCCTAGGGTTCCATACCTTGCCTCCTCGCCTTTGCATCTACAACCTCCGTAGCCAATCGCCTGAGCCTCCCGCACCCGCATTGTAGCCACCATCAAGCTCGCATCCAACCACCCCTCCCAATTGTTCAATGGAGCCATGGTGTAGATCTGATATCACCCTTCAGTGCCTAGAGGGCCTTGTTCGCTGTGGCCTCCTTTGCCCATGGACTGCCACCGAGGAGTGGCGGCTGCCCGGCAATGAGGACGCGCCATCGCTGCCCGAAGGCTACATGGTGTCCTTCGCTCACTTTCATGAGCAGGGATGCCCACAAGTTTCTCTAGGGCTTGCTGCACTACTATAAGGTGGAGCTGCAACATCTTACCCCAATAGAGTCCAACACATTGCGGCGTTCGTTGCCCTGTGTAAGGGATTCCTAGGGATTAGTCCCCACTTTGACCTGTGGTAGTATTTCTTTGCCGTCAACCTCTTGAAGAAGCGGGAGAAGAGGCAAGAGCTGAGCATGCCGGTGGGATGTGCTAGCATTCATCTCCACAACAACCAGGTAAATGAATACCTATCGATGCGTCTGTCGACCTCCAATAAGGGGTGGCATTCGCATTAGTTTTACATCAAGGACGACGCAGCTGCCCCCTTGCCAGTGTTCTACGGGCGCATTATCGAAGAGGTCCTAGAGTCATAGAAGTGGGGTGTACCAGATAAAGATAAGAAGAAAATCTAGGACCATCTCACCGCCATCCGAATTCTGAAGGAGTGGGGTGAAGGGGTCAGGGATCATCGGCACCTACCATACGTAGAGGGTGGCATCGCTGATGAGCTGCATGCTTCCCCTATACCTGATGGTGCCCAAAGCATCACTTGATGGGATGGCGCTTGCCGATGAAGCGCTTCCCCCCTCCGAAGTGGCACAGTGCATCAAGGAGGTGATGTAGCCTTCAAAGGACGACACCGACGTCATCCTTGATTTCGTGTATCCGGTGCTGGGGCACCCTCCGATGTGGCTAGAATCGGGGTACATTGACTTCATAAGTTCTCTTTCCCCATGCCTCTTTTTTTAATTGAACTTCTGACCCCTTGACACTGACATTGGGATAGCGGGACTAGTCAAAGAGGCTTGTCCTTATGGATAGCTCGGCTCCGCTGCCGAAGGACCCGCTCATGGCGGCGGTGAATCGCACCGTGGTCGATTGGGACAAGAAGACGAAGGAGGTCGAAAGGAGGAAGAAGCGGCAGAAACAGTAGACACAGGAGCGAGGAGAGGAGACAGACATTGATGACGATGACAACAACAATGATGAGGAAAATGACAAGGTAGTCACCGACATTGAGTGGGAGGACCTAGGAAGCAAGGACGTGCTGATAGGTACCCACTCGTCAATGCAGGGACCCTTCTCGTTTCACGCAGGGGAAGATGCAGCCATGAGGCTAGAGGAGGTAGGCCAAACCAACGGCCCGTCCTTAGCACCGTCAGGGGCAGGCGGATCTGCCGCCATGCCTTAGGAACCAACGGGGACGGGCAGACCCATCGCCACGCCCTAAGAGCCGGTGGGAGTGGGCGGATCCACTGCCACTCCACAAGAGCCGACGGGGGTGGGCCGATCCACCGCCACGTCTATGGTGCCGAGAGAGGGGGGTGGCTCTACTGCCATGCCCCAGATATGAGGGAGGTGAGCCCCTTGGCTCGGGAGCAATGGATGGGCTCAAAATGGTCCTGCCCTAACAAGGTGGAGCAGGGAGCTAGGGGTTCGTCCCCCAAACATCTCCACCACCCAACAGTGCCAATGTAAGTTGCTGATTCCTCTGTTTTTCTCTATTTTTCTCTATTTTTATAGTGACTCACACCTTTTGTTTCTTTGGTAGCATCGGGAGACGGGTCAGATAGGGTGCTTCCATAGCATTGGTGCCCAAGAAAACCCTCGCCCTTTAGGAAAGCCAGGGGCCACCGCCTAACGTCGCTCCCATTTCGGGTGAGAGTGAAGCCAGCGTCACAGCCTCGTTGGCCGGTCTGGCGCCGCCCGTGGTGTTGCCCATGCCCTCGGTGGGTCAAGCTGTCGGTGAGGCTGCGATTGTGCCCTCAGAGGTTGCCGCTCAACCGGCGACTGAATTTACGCTGCTGTCGACGCAGGGTGGGTGGAGATGTCGTCTGCACCCATTGCATCAAACATGGTAGGTGCGGTGTAGCCGGATGAGGTCCCGTTGATAGATGGGTCACAGCCAGGAGTGGTGGTGGAGCCGTCCGAGACAGCGGCATGTCCCGTGCTACCGGCAGCCCCAGAGTCCACGCCCACCATGGGCAAGACCAAGGGGGTCATGGCCTAGGGACCCTCGGGCACCGTGATGGTTGCTGAGGAGACCAGTAGGGAGTTTAATGGGGGGTCCCAATCTTCCATCAGGTAGTGATATCTATTGTTGTGGCGGAGAATGACACACCGATCCGGCTTCAGATCGAAAGATCGAACCCTACAATCTTAGCACCACAACTCCTCTGGTTATCAACCAAGACACGGATCTGGTTGACCTCACCAAGAAGGCTAATCCCTGCCTGCGCAATGAAGAACACAAGCAAGAACAAGAAAGAAAGCAACCAAATTGTAGATGAATGATTAATCTCCCAAAGTTGAGGTCTCACAAACCGATGAACGGCAAAACTGTTCTTGATAGATTAATCTAAGTAAAACCCCAAAACCTAATAGAGGTGGTGACATATGATTATAAAGGTCTTAGGGTCATCGCCTACCCTAGACGCGCCCCCTAATGGGCCCAAACACGATACACGGTCCAACGGACCAAAAGACGGTGTTGCAGCACCCTAGTAGATTCTAAACACTGACTTGTTTCGACGATTGCCGTTGATTCTGAAGGGATTTTGATGTGAGACCACTTGTATTAGCTTCCTTATCAAATTATCTTTCTAACCATATGTGGATCATCGAAAACGGAGTCCGGATGCATCCTGGGTGACCAGTTTAATGTAGACTGGTTCTGGAGACCGAGACAGACTCGAAATCATGTTGGATCGGGCCTTCGGTTTCTGTTGGACGTCCTTGCTGGTCATCATTGCCTCCACCATGTCCTCTAAGTCCCCCATGACCCTCTCCAATGTTCCTAAGCAAGATAACATCATTAGGTAGTAGTCTATTCTCAAAAGTATGAAAATGATCGCTTAAGAACGAGCTCACCTCTAAATTGAGTTGTCGCCGACGGTGGAGCAGCACCCTGATAGATTCTGGACGTCCACTTGTTTCTATGATTCCCGTTGACTCCGATCAAATTTTAAGGTGGGACTAGGCATCATTTTTAGTACGTGCTGCTCCTAGACTCCGAGACGGGCATGAACTTTAGTTGCTTTGGACCTCCACCTCGGAGACTCGAACCGAATTAGCCTCGGGCCTCCTTCTTGACTTGGACACCCTTGCTGGCCTCCTAACCCTCCATACCATGCACCAAACATGGTCATATGCATGGGTGTCATGTCCTCATGAGAGTTGTCCCTAGTCCCGCCATCAGAGGGCCGCCACCCACCCTTGTGGGATGAGCCCCCGTTCCGGTGGGTGAGTCCGTGGGACCCGACATCAGAACTCTTCACCCTCGATGATGTCACAGAGGGCATGGAGCAGGGGAAGCTCAATGAGGGGTTCATGGCCATGCTAGAAGCTCTGAACCAGGCCAGTGGCATCCTTCGAGACATAATCATTCCCACCGGCTAGGTATTCTCTTGGTCCTGCCTCTCGATCTCTTTTTGTTTTCTGACCACCGTCTTTTTCAGTCTCTTATAACTCACAACAGGGAGAAATCCCGGTTCCTTCGTGAACATAAGGCAGGTTGGGACCACCTTGTCGATGAGGCATGGCTGCATAGGGACATGACTGCCTAGCTCTGACAGAGGGTGGCAGAGTTGACTCCCCTTGCTGTGGAGGCAGATGATCTTTGATGGCGGGAGGCCGAGGCCCGTGGGGATGTGGAGCTTGCTGAGAAGTCTTTTGATGAGCTATCAGAGAGGGTGTGGTGGGATTAGGAGGAGGCTGCTAAAGTGCAGAAGGAGTGGGATGAGCTACGCCAGTGGGACACCGAGGCCTGCCAGTGGATCATCGACCTCCTAGATGAGGTTGGGAAGGAGTGGGATCTTAGGCTAGGAGCCGAGGAGAGGTCTACAGCCCTAGAGTAGAGGGCAAAACTAGATGCTGAGATGGTCGCCTAGCTACACACGAAGTGAGACGAGCTACGCCATACTATAGAGAGGCTCCACTCAGAGCACGACACAGCCTACGAAGAGCATGACCAAGCCATCTGAGAGCACGACAAGGCACAATAGAGGATCAGCTCCCTCTAGGCCAAGCTAGAGACCGTGAGAGCCCAGAAGCTAGAGGCTAAGGGCACCGCTACCGAACTGGCCATGGATCTTACCAACATGAGGAGTCTTCTTTAGGTGGAGAGCGACGAGCTTGATATCCTAAAGGTTGCCCTTGGTGTAGTCTGCAATGACCTATAGGTGGTGCAGGCCGAGGGGACCAACTCTCTCGCGGCCCATGCCACAGATATCATGACACGGGTGCGCCAGCTGGAGAAGGAAGCTCCTCGCATAGGGATCACCCAAACCTTTACCGTTGCCTGCTCGCCTTGTGATGACAACATCGATTTCGAGGCGATGAGCCTTGGCTTCATGCCTGGTTATGAACCCTCCGAGCTGGATGTCGTAGAAGCGACAGTGACTCCTTTTGTGGAAACCGTGGCGAGCCGAATTCGAGATATGGTTCTCCTCGAGATGGGGTAGTTAGTCAAATGAGTCTTGATGGACATTTATCTATAATCTATGGACAAGTGTTGGCACTTTCATTTGAAAACAGATTCGCAACTTCATTTTGTTTAAACAAATTCGCAATTTTGTTTCATTTGATTGAACTTGCTTTCTTCTTTTTGCATTCAAAAAAATGGTGCTTGTGCAATCTGACCCTTCCATTCATTAAGACCATAGGGCCCGAGGTGTATAAGAGGGAAATTTCGATTTATGCTGGTGAGCAAAGTTACCATAGCCATCGGGGTGTGGGTTTTTTGCAGTCTTACCATGCATGGTCGGTTATTTGTTCCCACAAACCTTGCCGCTAACCTTAACATGAGGAAGAGGTCTAACGTAGCGACTGTTTCGAAAAAAAAGAAGAAGTATTTATACCTTTATCAGCCCCCAAGTGAGATCCGAGCCCTTGCGGTCGCTGGGGCTGGATGTTACTGGAGATCGAAGCGAGGGTAGCGAACTTACTCTTGTATTCACACATACCCCTTACTTAGGATTTTAGCTATCATTCTCTGACCATGCGTTTGGTCTCATTGCAAGCTCGGCCTTCCCTGAGCCTCCACGCATGGTGGGGATTTGGTCAAGGGTCAGCTCATTTTGTGACTATCGCTCTGTTCGTGGTTTTCGCAATAGGAGGGGTTGAGGTGACATCGCCTGCCTCAATAGCTCGAGTGACACGCTTGATGGGCTCGCTAATGGTTTCATTTGTAGAGTTCACCTTCTACAAGAACGAAGGACTTGGCATGACGTGTGAGCCATCTAGCTTCCGTCTTGTCCATCGGTAGCGTGTCACAGAGGAGGTAGTCAAGGTAGAGCATTCTCCAATCGACCAGAGGGTCAGGCTCTGTCGTTGGATCCTCTTCGAGCTCCATGACCTTGGGGCTAGACGGAGCCATCGGTTGGTTAGCCCCTAAGGCTGGATCAGATGGACCATTATTGGCATGTTCTGACCCTTCGAAGCGCATCGAGGGCTTATGTTGGAAACTAGAGAAGACACCTATTGGTACAGGCTCTTGACCGAATGCCATCTTCACAAGTGCATCGGCCGCCTCGTTGAGGTGTCTTGGGATGTGGTTGAGTTCAAGACCGTTGAATTTCTCCTCTAGTCATTGGACTTCTTCGCAGTACATAGCCATCTTGGTGTCATGATAGCTTGACTCCTTCATGACTTGGTTAACAACTAGCTAAGAGTCACCTTGGATGTTAAGGCGTCTGATGCCCAACTCAATGGCAATGCATAGGCCATTGATGAGCGCTTCATACTCAGCCACATTATTGGATGAGGGGAAATGGAGATGGACCATGTACCTCATGCGTACCCTGAGGGGTGATACAAAGACCAGTCCCATGCCAGTGCCCTTCTTCATCAGGGATCCATTGAAGTACATCATCCAGTACTCTTGATCGATGACCGCTGGTGGTGTTTGGACCTTGGTCCATTTCACGATGAAGTCAGCCAACACCTAGAACTTGATTGCTGTTTGAGAGGCATATGTAATGCCCTGATCCATCAGCTTGAGCGCCCACTTTACGGTTCTTCCCGTGTCATCTTGGCATTGGATGACCTCTCCGAGGGGAAACGACATCACGACCATCACTGGGTGTGACTCAAAGTAGTGGTGTAGCTTCCTCTTGATGATGAGGATGGCGTATAGGAGCTTCTAGATTTGAGAGTAGCGGGGTTTATAGTCAGATAGTACCTCACTGATGAAGTACATAGGGCACTGCACCTTGAGGGCATGCCCCTCTTCCTCCCGCTCTACTACTAGGGCAGCACTGACCACTTGTGTGGTGGCCGCTATGTATAGCAGGAGGGATTCTCTGTCGGTTGGAGGAACCAAGATCAGGGCCCTTGTCAGAAGCAGTTTGACCATGTCAAGTGCCTCCTGGGCTTCAGACATCCACTCAAAGCGGTTGGCTTTCTTCAGGAGGCAATAAATGGGGAGACCTCATTCATTGAGGTGCGAGATGAATCGGCTGAGTGTGGCGAGGCACCCTATGACTCGCTGAACCCCCTTTATGTTCTGAATCGGGCCCATCCTTGTGATGGCTAAGATTTTCTCTAGGTTGGCTTCGATGCC
The DNA here is from genome assembly GCF_019320115.1 of Miscanthus floridulus. Lineage (NCBI taxonomy): Eukaryota > Viridiplantae > Streptophyta > Magnoliopsida > Poales > Poaceae > Miscanthus > Miscanthus floridulus. The sequence goes on along the minus strand of NC_089587.1, from coordinate 170,994,051 downwards.
GCGCTTAGGGATGATGAAGCTGAGCAGCATGCCCCTTTTGACCCCAAAAACACACTTCTTGGGATTGAGTTTGATGCCATTCGCTCAGAGTTTTGCAAAGGTCAAGATCGGCCATGAGGTGGTCAACCCGTTTGGACTTAACTACGATGTCATCAACGTAAGCCTCAACAGTCCGCTCGATGAGATCCCCAAAGCATTTGAGCATACAATGCTGGTACATAGCCCCAACGTTCTTTAGACCGAATGACATTGAAACATAGCAAAACGATCCAAAGGGGGTGATGAAAGATGTCACAAGCTGGTCAGACTTTTTCATCATGATTTGATGGTACCCAGAGTACGCATCAAGGAAGTAAAGGGTTTCGCACCCCAAGGTAGAGTCGACTATTTGGTCTATGCATGGCAAAGGAAACGAATCCTTTGGGCATGCCTTGTTGAGACCCATATAGTCTACACACATTCTCCATTTCCCACTCTTCTTTCGTACAAGAACAGGATTGGCTAACCACTCTAGGTGGTATACTTCCTTGATGAATCTGGTAGCCGATAGTTTTGCTATCACTTCACCGATGGCCCTGCATTTTTCCTCGTCAAAGCGACACAGGCGTTGCTTGACTAGTTTGGAGCCTGGGTGGATCTTCAAGGTGTGCTCGGCGACCTCACTCAGAATGCTTGGCATATCCGAGGGTTTCCACATAAAGATTTCTTTGTTGTCGCGGAGGAAGTCGACGAGCGCACTTTCCTATTTAGAGGAAAGCATGGTACCAATGCATACCGTTTGGCCTTTAGTGCTCTGGGGGTCTACGAGGACTTGTTTAGAGCCCTCTGCCGACTTGAACAACCCGATTGACTTCTTGGCGTCGAGCGCTTCTTCGGTGACCTCCTTGAGGGTGGCAAGCTCCCCGGAGGCAACGATTGCGGTGGCGTTACCGCAGCACTCAACCTCGCACTCATAGGCATGCTGGAAGGAGGTGCCGATGGTGATGACCCCATGGGGGCCCAACATCTTCAGCTTGAGGTATGTATAGTTGGGGACGGTCATGAACTTCGCATAGCACGGACGCCCTAGGATGGTGTGGAAGGTTCTGGGGAACCCAACCACCTCAAAGGTGAGGGTTTTAGTCTTGTAATTGAACTGATCCTCGAAGGTAATGGGCATATCGATCTACCCGAGTGGCATGGCCTACTTCCCGTGCACAATGCCATAGAAAGGTGCTCGGGTTGGGTGAAGGTGTGTCTGGGCGACACCCATCTCATTGAGCGTCTTGGCATACATGATGTTGAGGCCGCCGCCTCCATCCATTAGTACTTTGGTGAGTCGCTTTGGGCCAACGATCGAGTTGACCACAAGCGGATATCTCCCTAGGTGCAAAACACTATCTGGATGGTCAGTCTGATCGAAGGTTATGGTGGACTTTGACCACCAGAGGAAGGGAGGTGTGGCTGGTTCAGCCGTGTAGACCTCGCGACATGTGAGCTTCTGACGATGTTTGGAGTCATAGGCCACTGATCCTCCAAAGATCATGAGGCAGATGTCTAGCATTAGAAAGCCATCGTCCTTCTCCTCGGCATCATCCATGGTGGGGGTAGGGTCCTTTCCTTGCTCCCCCTTGTTGGAGCCTCCAAACAAGAACCGCCACATGAGGCCACAGTCTTTGAGCAGATGCTTAACCAGAAAGGCATGGTTTGGGCATGGCCCCTCGAGCAATTTTTCGAAGTGGTTTAGAGTGCCCTCCATAGGCATCTGACCATTCTTGTGGTCAGCAGTGGCCACAAGTGAGTCCTCGCGCCATTGCTTCTTGTTCTGCCTTTTGGCAAAATGATTAGAGGTGCCTTCGCTGGCACCATCGTCCCGCCTTGCCTTACCCTTGAGACGATTGAAGATTGCTCCGACTGCCTCTTCTCCCAAGGCATGGCTGGTGGAGATGTCCAAGAGTTCCTTGGTGGTTCATGGGCCCTTGCATCCTAGCTTAGAACCAAAGACTCACAGGTGGTCCCAGACAGGAAGGCTCCTATAACATCAGCGTCGGCGACGTTAGGGAGCTCATTGCACTATCGGGAGAAGCGCTGGATGTACCCTCAGAGGGTTTCACTAGCATTCCAATGATAGTTCTTGAGGTCCCATGGGTTCCTAGGGTGCTTGTATGTGCCCTAGAAATTCCCCACAAAGATCTCCTTTAGATCCGCCCAACTCTAGATCGCGTTGGACGGTAGGTGTTCCAACCATGCTCATGCTGAATCAGCTAAGAACAGTGGAAGGTTGTGGATAATAAAGTCATCATTATCTGCACCACCAGCTTGGTAGGCAAGCTGATAGTCTTTGAGTCAAAGTCCGGGGTTTATCTCCTAGAGTACTTAGGGATATTGGTAGGTGGTTGATACCTTGGCGGGAAAATAGCATTGAGGATGTGCCAGTCGAAGGCCTAAGGGCCTGGTAGGCCAGGGCTTGGGCTCCGGTCCTTGCCGCTGTTGTAGCATACGCAGTGACGAGGATGATAGTTGCAGTGGGCTCCTTCTCTCAGGTCGCTATAGGTGCATCTACGTGCATCGCAGTTGTGGCCAAGGCGTAATGCATCGGGACCATGGCGCACTACCTGCTGCCCTGTGGAGCCTAATGGACTAACACATCCCTAGTGGGGCATGCCGAGGTTGTGCACTAGCTGGCGTCGACCTTGTGTCATTGAGATAGCGAGCTCTCAGCCTGCTACGCCACCGCACACTCAAGTAGCATGCGAATCTCATGGTGGGCCTGATGATCCTCGGGCGTCGCGGCCTCTGGAAGGCCATGGAGCAAGGCCGTCACAGCAGTGATGTTCTGGCTCACCCAAGCGAAGCAAGGAAGGGCTTCATCGTCAGCGATGATCCTCTAGTTTACATCACGGGCCATGGCACATGCGCGCCCACCGTCTCCATGGCATTCGATCTCTCGATCAAGCTCCATGCACTCCTGCACAAGCTGGATTCTAGCCTCCTCGATCTCTCACTTTTAGGCTTTTAGTTGCTCCACCCCCATGCAAGGTGGGGCCACTGTGTCCCCCTCGGTTTCATTGCTAAGGTTGCCCACCGGGGTAGCCTCCTCCATGGGGACGCTTTTGACGTGTCCCTCGAGGGTACCCATCATGAAGCATTTCTAGGAGGGTGATGGCTCCCCATGCTAGAGTCAGAGCCAGAGGATGACCATGGCTCCTCTATGAGGAGGTTGTGGAGAGATTCCGTGATGTGTTCGATTACCCCCACAAACTCATTGTTCACGGGCGACAGAGCCATGCGTCGTGCCACTAGGTGGCTAATGGTTACCACAGCATTACGGAGACCAAAAGGAAGTGCTGTCGGGGCACTCCGTATGTGGTGTTCCAAAGAGGGACCCTCCTCTAGAAAACCACATCATGTTGTTGGTGTCGGAAAGGGTGAGGTAGCGCTGGTCCTCCCTAGACTGTTGGGGTCCAAGGGAGACACCAAGCTGGCGCTCAAGCCTCTCATGGTTGAGGGCAATGGAGGGGAGAGATTGAATGGCGATGTGAGCCAATGCCAACTCTCCTCCCACTGTGATGATAAAGTCTAGGTTCCTAAAGTGCACATGTGTGCCTAGGACCCAACTGATGTCATGGTTAGCCATCTATGGCCTGATGTGGAACGCGCAAAGGTCCCCTACCTAGCGCACCAACTGTCGGTGTTTCAAACAAACACCAACTAGTAAATTTATATTTGTTGTGCGTTAGGCACGGATGGTGTACTAAAGGACACAAGGTTTATACTAGTTTGGGTAGAATGTCCCTACGTCTAGTTTGCTGCTGCTCATGTTATTAGCACCGAAAAAGGTTCGTAGTAAGGGGTACAAATGGTCGAGAGAGGGATAGGTCCCAAGTCTCTGATGGAATGGTTGAAAGGATGCCAAGAGCTCGGTTGCTGCTTGGTTGTGTGTGTGGTGTGTGTTGAATTGATCCATCCCTTTAGTGGGGTGCCCTGCCCTCCCTTTTATAGACCAAGGGGGGAGCAGGGATTACAGATGGGAGAAACAGGAAAAACCAGAAGTAGAGAAGGTCCTTTGAAGGTGTCGGGTCTTCCTTTTTCCTCGAGCCTACCCTGCTGACATGGCAGATGGTTGCTAGGGATAGTACATTCGTTGATCCTCATAGGGCTAGGCTCTGGCTTCGTTCAGCAAGTGGTTACATCCCATCCTACTCTAGAGGACGATGCAGTGTGCTAGGGTGCCGAGTCATGACCCTACAGGGAGCAGACGAGGAAGTGACCATACATCCATCACTGTAGATGATATGAGTTCCCCTCTAGATTGTAGTGGTTGTCGTATGTTTATGTTAGGATTCATGTCCTAGGGCTGATGATGGCGCCCACAACACTATAAGACAAAAGTCGGCGCCTACAACACTGTTCAGGCTTTGTCATGCCTGGAAGGGCTTAAAGCGCCCATCCCATCATATCCTGACGATACTTTCCTGTAGGCGTGCAGGGCATGGTCCTTAGTACTGTGGTTGACTTGAATGTCATGTCTTACCCTGTGCTTGTCATTATGAAGGAGCAAGGTGCAGTCATCGGGTGAGGTAGAGCCAGCCCCAGAATGTTGGGCGAGACAGAGCCTATCCTGGGATGTTGGGCAAGGTAGAGCCAGCCCTCAGCCATTGGGCGAGGCAAAGCCAGCCCTCAGTCATTAGGTGAGGTGGAGCTAGTCCTTAGATGTCAGATGAGGCGGAGCCAACACTCAACCATTAGGCAAGGTGGAACCAGTCCTTAGCCGTCGGGCGAGGTGGAGTCTACCCCCAGACGTCGGGTGGGGCAGAGTCTAGCCCTCGGGGGTCGGGCGAGGTGGAGCCAACCCTTCGGGGCCGAGCAAGGCGCAGCCAACCTTCGGTTGTATGGGCAAGAAGTGTAGTTGCATTCTTGCCCATTCGAAAGCATCAACATTTGATGGTTATTAGTTCCACCTCTTTGGGCACCCCAGTAATCGGTCCCCGACATAGGTGTTCAATAAAAAATTCTCCTTCGAATTAGAATAAACTGATCTGACTTTCAAACTTACCCATATTACCTTCAACCATAGGGCTTGTTAGCCTTCACTTGGGTCTTAAGCAATTGAAAGACATATCGATCAAGTCAAGCACTATGTCTCAAGTTCTTTGTTCTACCATTGTTCTGGAGTTTTTATAAGATTTTTGAAATAAAACTCAGAGATTCCATTGTATGACACTCTCAAGTCTCTCAATATATGTGGTATTTGTAGATCCTCACCAAGGCAATAAAGATGTTATGCCTTTTCTCTTCCTACCACTAAAGCTTATGTGGAGTTCATAGGTAGGGAGAAAGCTAGAGCATACTTGCAATGCATATATTATAAAGTCAAACAATAGATCCAAAGAGAGTTGAGTCATACAATCAAATCAAGATGTGCATGTGTGTGGATGTATATGGTGGATATATATGGTGGCTAACATAATTCTACTTTGCTCCTTAAAAACTTATCTCTCATTTGAAACTTGGAAACAATTTTGTAAGAGAATAGGGCTACCTTATTCATCTTCATCTTTTTTTCAGACGAGCATCTAAGTACCCATTGTTTTAGATATCTCAGACACTTGTCCATATTTTTTTTCAATTCTTTTTTTTTCTTTTTTTCTTTTTTTATGAATAACTTTTGCATAGCCCCATGTCTCTTTTCTGCAACAAAACTTTGAGAGAGATATCAACAAAAACTTAGAGCATTTATTTGGTGGATGGAAAACCTAACAAGCATGTTTTTGTGTTCACCCCCAGTGTAGGAGTAGAATATTTTTTGGTAGATCTAGATGGATGGCATATTTTTGTGCCAACCGCCTGAGTAGGAGTAGTGCATATTTGGGTCATGTGTTTGTGATCTTGATTTTAAGAGCATGACAAACCTCTCATAAGGGTCAACAAAGCTTGATAAAACTTACTACAAAAGCAAGCAGCATATATACGGAAGTTTTTCTAGCCTAAATAACATGTATGGCTCTAGTAGGAATTCAAGCTTTGTCATACAGGAACTCATCATGAAGGATTTTTATGTTTTTCAAAAGATAAATCTCCAGAATTTTAGTATCACCTGGAATAAGATAAACAACAGCTCAGACATTCTCATATCATATCCATCAATTACCTAGACTTAGATCAAGCATACGCTACCCACGAGTTTCAAGTTCAGAGTAAATCCTTATATCAAAATAGTTTTATCCAAAACTTGGGAGAATTCAAGGCTGGAAACTAGGTACTTGAAAGGAATTACAACAGAGCAACTATTCATCATTTCTATTATAAGAGATTATCTTCAGAGTCCTTTTTTATTTTATTCAGCCCCTAAAAACAAATTAAAGCAAACTAGACACACTCTTTTTATTTTGTTTTCAATTATTCATCTTTTTTTCTAATATATATAAAGCAAACTAAGAATAACAAAAGAAAATAAATACTTATCTGGATACACGGAGATGCCTTCTCCTCCAAGCTGGTTGTTGTCGTGGTTGCTCAATAAGGTGGCCGAATGTGGAGGTGCTGGAACAGAGCCTCCTAATTTTGATTTTGCTTTTGCTGTTGTTGCTGGAGGCTGGCCATCTCATGTCCCATGCTTACCTACCATTGTGCGTGATTATATAACATACCTTGTATGGCAGCATTTGTCTCTTCAATGGTTGTGAGTCTATTGTCGAATCGGTGATAGGCCTCCTAAGAGTCATGATACCCTCAGTTCGTTCTTGAAGATGAGGATTCTTGAGGTGGCGCCTCTAGTAGTGGTGCTTCCACTGGTGGTGCCTCATTTTGCCAAACCCATTTTAGTTTTGAGTTTGATCTAGGTTGGACAGGGTCATCCTTTCTTGACTTGTTCCTCCTTGTTTTGCATTTTGAAATCAACCATCAATAGTAGAAACTAGCGACATCTTGTGTGCATCGTTATTGTCAGTTCAGAACTTTCACTTGTAGAATTTGGGGGATTGACTCTCCCACACTTGCTCAAAGTGTGTTATGCTCATAAAGATAGGGTAGAGATCAAGTGCATGGGCTCTGTTCATGGAAAAACACCTACAAAACCAAAACTTATTTATTCTTCTCTAACCTTAGGCACATCAAATCATGTTACGGTTGATGTTATGTGCATTCATTCTTATAACATGGGTGATAAGATCAGAAGGATGAGTATTAATGTGGCATTTGAGTACATATGTAAAAAAGAGTGGAGTTGCTTAACCTATGGAAGGACTGTCTACCTTTACAAAATGTATTAAACTTTACATGATTATGACTATCATCTTCCAAAGATATGATATGCAAAATTTTAGCTCATTTGGTTAAGACTATAAGATAAAGAAAGTGATACTATGAACAAACTTAAGGAACAAAATATGTTGAGTTAATCAGGTTGGATCAAGCAAATTTGTAACTCAAACATGTTTGTTTCTTTATTTGTATGAATAGCAAGGTCAAAGGAAAGCTTTTTAAATAATGACCACTTACATTAAGATGTTACCTCATCATTGGAGCATGATGACACCATGTAACAAAGGTAGATGACTGTGGTGGTCTTTTCTTCATGCTTGAAGCTTTCCTTGCTAGAGCTGTTCATGAGCATCTTGTCTCCTATGTCGCACTCCTTGTTTCTCATTCTTTTGTCATGCTATCTTTTTGTCCTTTCTTTTGTGGATCTCGGCACTTTGTTTGGACCTTCAGCTCCTTTTATTGTTTCTTCTCTGCAAAACATTAGTAGACAACACATACCCAAAGGAATATACAAATGTTTCAAAGCATGGATAGTGTTGTCATAGAGCTGAAGGTCATCCTCTATGCTATAATAGAGTTAGTTTTAACATTTTAATTAGCACAAAATCTTTATCTCATGTTTTAAATAATGTACCATGATTGTTCACCACTACTTCAAATTTTCAACAAGGTTAAGGCAAAGATGTGTAAAATCATTTTGAAGAATACCTCAAACCTTGATCTATTTCTACGAATGATCTCCTACCATTCCCAACAAAATGTGAATAAGGGTTAGTCCATATATACAACCAAATTCTCTACAAGTATGTTTTGATTCAATAATCATGTCTGAATAATAATCCAAAGCATACTTGTAACAGAACAAGGAAGCTTAAAAGACTAAAGAGATTCATTCAAGTAGAAACAAGATTATATATGGTGATCCAAAGGAGCATGATTATTTAAATTTTTACTTGTTAGTGATTTAGCAAGTTGAGCTCTTCATAAAGGTAGGGATGACCAAGACAAACGAGCAACATGACATGGGATGTTTTGAAGAACTCTATCCCCTATACTTGAATTTTGTGAAATGCATAATTAAGTTTGGATGATAAAATTCTCCTATGAATGTGATTCTATGTTGCATAATTCTTGGTTGGATATACCTTATGTTTTCCTTCTTTTTATTGAAATGATTAGTGACAAGCATACTTGAAGGAGGCTTATCCAATTTACCTATTGGTGAGAGCTCATAATCTGTTAAGCAGGACCTTTCCTTGTATTAAGCCTTGATCCTGGAGATGAGGATACGGACAATTTCATGCTCCTCTTCCATCAACCTTTCTTGATTTTTATTGATTCTTGGTTGACGAGTTGGGGTCCATTGGAGATGTAAACTTAAGTTCTTCCTTGGTTGTCTTTGTCCTCTAATGGCATGGTAGAGAGTTCTTCTTCTTTGTTTGTTAGTGATACGCTAGCCATCTTGATGATCAAGGAAGGAACTTCATTGGTGTTTGCGTGAAAGCTTCATCTCCAATGACTTAGGGGTGTCTTTTGTGTGACCATGGTCATTCACGGCCTTACAAGACACAGTCGGCAGTGAACCATTGATTGATGATGTTTGTTGGCATGAGAATGTATGCCATGATGTAGTGGCATCTCGTTGTCTCATCCTTGTTGACGACATGGGAGATGGTGTTTTCGAAGATGATGGAAGCAGACGTATTCTTGGCTAATACAAGGTGGGTTGCATCCTGCTTCTCATCAAAACCCTAGCTTGAGTCTTGGGAAGGCTCAATGCTAGGTTGTCTTTGATGTTGCTCCTAGCCTATCAATTTGTTTGTCCACTTCTTCTGAGTGAGTGCTTTTTATGTCACTCGTCGTTTTTTTCTTTGTTCTATAGCTAAAGTGGTGGTTTGGTTTGGGTTCACATGTTCATACCAAACCATGGACAGGCACAACTTATATTCATTCTTTCCTGCAAAATGTTAATGGACACATACCCAAGGGAATACAACAAGTTTGAAATATGGGTTGTTAAGGATGGTTTTTAGAATTACCTTAGCATAGATCATGTTCTATAGCAACTTTTATGTGTTTTCTGCATTCTAGCATGGTTCAAGGCAAAGATAACTTGCAACAAGAGATAAGTGGATAAATCTTGATACTCATAGTTCTTTCTTCCATGAAGAATGAACTAGGCCTTTTTTATGCAAAGTTGTTGGAGTTCACCGCATGCCTTGATTCATTTCTGATGTAAATTCATCTCTTGACTTATCTAGATTGGATTTGAGAGTTTTCTACAGGGGTTAGTCCAACAAAATATCTAGTGTCTACACAAGCAATTTTTAGTTCAATAACCAAACTAGACTCCATGTCTAATTTGATTAAGGAAGGCTATTTAACCTAAGCACCACGCTTAATTTAAACGCATATGGAAGTATGTGCAGTACTTCCAAACCAAAACTTACTATGATAGGCAAAGGTAGTATAAAAGTTCTATAGAGATTTATTCAAATAGGGATGAAAGAGCATGATCATGGTGAGAGATATTTTTATTTATTTATTTTTAGATAATTGATGCAAGTGGCATGGATGTATGCAAAGAACTAAATATGTTATGGATTTGATATGAGAAAATTCAAACTAAATGGAGTGGATGCATGGATTATTCAAAGTAAACATGCAATGGAATGCAATAAGTTAAAGGATAACTACTCATCAAATTTAAAGTCCATGAGTAAGGCTATCTCACCTTTCTTGATCAAACTCACCATGACTCACAAGATAGAATTTGTGAGTAGTCCAGCATTTGTTTCCGTCACTTGAGATGTGATTTGAATTCTTGTGATGTTGACCTTCTTCTCCAATCTACACATGGTTAGAGAATATATATATATATATATATATATATATATATATATATACAAACCTATGAGATTGCAAGGTTCCAGTGTTGATGGATCTTGAATGTTCAGGCACTCTAGGTTCTTTAATGTCTTTCTAATGAAAGCTTGCCAGAAGGTCGAAATGGCATCAATTGTCCTGTCTTATTCCATAATTGAATAGAACAGGGGTAATCCTACTAAAGCTAGTGGTATGTTAATGATCTAAACCTTTACGCCAACTGTTTCCCTGGCAATGGCGCCAAAAATGCTTGTTGGTATTTATAAGTGCAAATAGAATATGAAGGATTTCACAAGCGCACAGAATGCCATTGTAGCATTTTAACGGGAGTATTTCAGGTATCGTTATTTATATATTACCATAGGGAAACAATGGAGTAAAGATTATTGAATATCAAATGAGTATCTATCAGTCAACATACCATCATAGCTAGAGCAAGGGGTAAAGGTAATGATAGAAATTAAGGATAATGACAATCAGGGCATAGATCACTAGGATAATGTAAACTAGTCAACTTGGGAGAACAAAGGGTGAGGTAGATTCCTATGACATTCTTATTACATGGTCAAAGTATATATATATACCCAACTATAACTAAGACTAACTCTACTCTTGTGCACTTTAGGATGCCGCTTAGATGGTAGAGCACCCACAATAGATAACTCTACTGACGCGACTACGGTCCTATAATTTAAGAACCTACTCAATTTGGTATGGACTACAAAGGATAGATAAGGCTGTCACCTCCCGCTACTACCATACAACCAGAGAACAGGGTGTACTCATAGGTAGAGCATCATATAACCACCATGCTTACACGCGGCTCGGCTACTTAACCCGACCATGGTAAACTAACAGGCTAAGCGCTCTATGAACCCACACACAAAAGTAATGATAACCTCAACTAAGCAAGATACATATTAAAAGTAAGCATAGCCATGTAGATAGGAATATGATGAATTGATAATAAGTCTTAAAACATGTAGAAGTGCAAATAAAAGGCTTTGCCGAGCCTCCAAGACTAGATCCGGAACTTGAGCATGAGCTCAACTCGACCCTCACTACCAAGCTACTAATCTACTATATTGGAGAGTATAGACCTAATCCTCCTGGTGTATCTTGATCTCTAAATGAGAGGTATGAATTAGGGTTTCTAGGATGCTTTAGGGAGGGGATAGGGGTTGGTATATATAGGCCAAAGTGTCCATCATGAGCCCTTGGATCAAATCGACTTAAAGGATGGCGTAGATGCATCCTAGGAGGTGGTGGAGAACTGACATTGTGATGCAGACGCTGATAGTGGGCTGCAGAGGCTGGACGGCCTGCAGGTGGGGCTGACTGGCCCCACATGGTAGCCACCTACCCTCTGCTTTGGTGGTTTGCCTTCTGGAGTCTTCTAGAGTCTTCCCATATTGGTTTCACTGTGGATAAACATGATTTGCTTTGACAAATAGGCCCTCCTTGATGGTTTTCTGAGTAAATCCTCCTAGAAACACAAATTTACCAAAACTTGTGAAATTTATTAGTTTAAACCCCTAAACCTATGTTGGTGATCCTTTTTATGCATTTATATAAGTTATATTAATGGTTTATGATGAATGTTAACTACCATCAATAGGCGCCGAAGGCCCCCGACCTTTGGCTAGAGGTCCCTACCTCTATAGAGGATCTAGAGGCAACTATGAAGCTCATTCGTGCCATGATAGCCGCCCATTGTGCCCCCAGGGAGGTCGGGGTGGCAACCACAACTAGGAGGTCAATCAACCCCCTCGTGACCCTAGTGACCACATCAATGTCAGCGCAGATGTCCATGGCTACATCAAAAACAGCAGGTCTGCATGCTACTAAGCAGAGATGGAGTGTCACCGGCAATTCAATGCCGAACATGAGGGATTTGCTGCCTGTCAAGCGCCACTTCCCGCTGGTGCATCAAGACTTTGTCCCTTCATGGAAAGGCTCCGAGCCATCCGTTGGCCTATGGGTTTCAAGGTTCTTGGTGTTAACACCTATGATGGAAAGGCCAACCCCGCTCAGTGGCTAACTCTATATGAGATCACCGTAAGAGCCATAGGCGAAGATGAAGACATCATGGCGAACTATCTACCTGTCATGCTTAACCAATCTGTGAACAACTGGCTCCTTAGCCTATGGGTGAATTCCATCTAATCTTGGGATGACCTCAAGAAAGTCTTCACCGATAATTACATGGCTACATGCGAGCAGTCCAGCACCAAGTATGACCTAGAGAAGCTTCATCAATCCTTTGGGAGTCCCTACATGACTTTATCAGGCACCTCTTAGAGACAAGAAATTTTATTCCCAACATCACTAACGCCGAGGCCATCGACGCTTTCACCAAGGGGCTCTAGCATAAGCAACTCCATGGCAAGCTGTACTGTAAGAGGCCCACCACCATCGGTGAACTGATAGAAACAACAAACAGATATGCCAACTACCATTGGCTGCCCGCTCCACTCACCACCAATGTCGTGATGATGACTATCATGAAGACAAGCGCTACGACGACCATGACCGCCATCGTGATGACCAAGACCACCACGATGACCATGATCGCCGCTAAGATGACCGCACGCCCTGGCATGATGACCGCTTAGATAGCTCGAGAGGCAGACAAGGCCACCGTCGCTGGCCTAATAACTCCATCAACACCATCAATGCTCGTGCCAAGCGCACCTACAACGCTAATTTTGGCAAACTACTAGACGACCCATGCCCTATCCACAAGGATGCTAAGTACACCATGCAAGAGTGTAGAGGCCTAAAAACAACGCTCGACGATGAATCATCAAAGAAGCCACGACGCGACGATGATTAGACCGAGGACGCTCAAGGCAAAGAACAAGGCAAGAACAAGGGCCCGACATACCAAGACCCCACCAAGCCTGTTGCCACCATCTTTGGTGGGAGAGCTGTCTCTAAAGACAAGTAGGAGCAGAAGCTTATAGCTCAATGTGTCATGTCGCTCACTATGTATGACAGCCCCATCACTGATCCCAAGTACCTTGACTGGTCGGAGCATCCGATCACCTTCTCCAGGGATGACTAGTGGTCGAATATCCCATACCCTGGGTGTTTCCCACTCGCCCTAGATCCCATCATCAAGGATGTGCGCTTCTAGAAGGTCCTCATCAATGGAGGGAGTGCCCTCAACATCCTATTTGCTGGGTCCCTAGAGGAGCTAGGGATCAAGAAAGAATACCTTACCCCCATGGACTCTCTGTTCTGGGGATCATTCCCGAAAAAGCCTCCCTAGGATAGATTACACTGCCAGTATAGTTTGGCACCACCAAGCACTTCCATGTCGACTACGTCAACTTCCTAGTTGCCAACTTCAATAGGGCATACCATGCCATCCTTGGCCGACCAGCCCTCGCCAAGTTTATGGTTGTGCCACACTACACGTACCTAGTGTTGAAGATGCCGATAGAGTAGGGGGTCCTCTCTCTACGCGCCAACCTCAACATCGCCTACTCCTGTGAGAAGGAAAGCTTTGTGCTCACCAAGGCTACTGACATCTCCATCTGCATGCAAGATGGCCTCATGTCTTCATAGTAGATTTCCCCGCAGGACCTAGAGATCCCAAACATGGAGGTTGCTCGAGCGTCAACCAAGTCCAAGGAGGTGAAGGAAGGGGTCCTTGTCCCCGACGACTAGTCTAAGACTACTCGGACCAAGGCCAACCTCAATCCCAAATAGGAAGACATGCTCATTAGCTTTCTAAGGGAGCATATTGATGTGTTTGCATGGAAACCGGTCGACATGCCCAGCGTGCCTCGAGAGCTGATCAAGCACTCCTTAAATGTCTCGGTGACCGCCAAGCCGATCAAGCAAAAGCTTCGACGATTCGTGTAGGACAAAAAGGAGGCCATTAGGGTAGAAATAACCTGGCTCTTAGTTGTCGGTTTTATCAAAGAGGTGTATCATCCAGAGGGTTAGCCAACCCGGTTCTTGTAAGAAAAAAGAATAAAGAATGGAGAATGTGCGTCGATTACACCGATCTCAACAAACACTGCCCTAAAGACCCCTTCGGCTTACCTCGCATTAGCAAGGTTATAAATTCTATAGCTGGTTGGAAGCTCCTATACTTTTTAGATTGCTACTCTGGTTATCACCAGATCACACTAAAGGAAGAAGACCAGATCAAGATGTCATTCATTACGTCCTTCGGTGCCTACGGCTACACGACCATGTCCTTCGGGCTCAACATCACGGGTGTGACTTATCAAAGAGCCATCTAGCACTGCCTCAAGGACTAGATTAGGAAGAACATCGAGGCCTACATTGATGACATGGTGGTTAAGTCTAAGACTACCGACACTCTCATCATTGACCTCACTGAAGTTTTCAAAGCCCTAAAAGTGTACCAATGGAAGCTAAATCCCACTAAATGAATTTTTGGTGTTCCATCTGGTATCCTGCTAGGCAACATCATCAGTCACTGTGGCATCGAAGCCAACCTAGAGAACATAGCAGTAGTGACCAACATGAAGCCACCGACCTATGTCAAGGATGTCTAGAAGTTAATGAGGTACATGGTGGCTTTAAGTTGTTTCATATCCCGTCTATGCAAAAAGGGACTCCCTTTCTTCAAGCTACTCAAGGCTCAAGAGAAGTTTGTCTAGTCGAAGGATGCTAACAAGGCATTCACTGAGCTCAAGTAGTTCCTCACCACACCTTCGATCATGACTGCCCCCAAAAGGATGAAACCTTGCTAATCTACATCGCAGCGACCAACCGGGTAGTCAGCATCGCCATTGTTGTTGAATAGAAGAGATCGGACACGCATACAAAGTACAATGCCATGTCTACTTCATCAGTGAGGTCCTAAACGAGTCTAAGACTTGCTACCCCTAGGTCCAAAAGCTATTGTACGCCATCCTGATCACATCTCGGAAGCTCCATCACTACTTTGATGCCTACCACATAGTAGTAGTTACTGAGTACCCACTCGGCGACATCCTCCACAATAAGGAAGCTAGCGGTCGCATTATTAAATGGGCAGTTGAGCTTGGCACCTATACCATCGACTTTAGGCCTTGTCACATGATCAAGTCATAGGCGCTCATCGACTTCATCGTCGAGTGGACAGATATGCAGACTCCTGTCCCGATAGACCACCCCGAGCACTAGACCATGTACTTCGATGGGTCTCTCAACCTCGACGATGCTGGGGCAGGCATATTTTTCATCTCGCCATCAGGGGATAAGCTTTGCTACTTTCTCCACCTATACTTCCGAGCAACCAATAATACCGCTGAATATGAGGTGGCACTTCATGGTCTCCATATAGCTATCGAGCTTGGCATTAAACGCCACTAGGTGTACAACAACTTTGCCCTTATGATTAATCAGCTCAATAGGGATTGAAATTGCACCAAAATGAAGATGGACACTTACTGTGCCATGATAAGAAAGTTAGAAGACAAGTTCTACGGTATCGAGTACCACCATGTGGTCTAGGCTGACAACCAAGTAGCCGATGAGCTATCAAAGTTAGGGTCAACCTGAGCCAAAGTTCATACCAGAGTGTTCGTCTAGGACCTCCTGACACCATCCATCAAGCAGGGGCAAGAAGGCATTGAAGAAAAGCCACCTATCGAGCTGTTAGTCGCAGCAGTCCCTGGCCCAAGCAGCGATTGGAGGGAACCTTTCATCAAATACCTCACCACTACAGATGTCCCAACTAACAACATAGAGAGAGAATGCCTCACCCACCATAGCAAGCATTATGTCCTAGTCGAAGGAAAGTTGTATCACAAGAATGCCAAAGGAGAGTTACTCTAGAAGTGTGTCTCCGTGGAAGAGGGCGAGAAGATACTCAAGGAGATCCACACCAGCATTTGCGGTAATCACGCAACCTCTAGAACATTGGTTGGCAAGGCCTTACAAGTTGGTTTCTATTCGCCCTCAGTGGTTGCCGACGCCGAGACATTCGTTCGTCGGTGTGATAATTGCTAGTTTTTTTATAAGCAAATCCACGTCTCGGCCTAGGCTTTGCAAACGATTCCTGCATCTTGGCCCTTCGCATGCTGGGGACAGAATATGATTGGGCCCTTCAAGCCCATGCTAGGAGGTTTCCGCTGGGTCTATGTCTGCATCGACAAATTTTCCAAGTGGATCGAATACAAACCCCTGGTCCAAGCTACAGCGAAGAAGGCAGCCAAGCTACTTGACGACATCATTCATCGGTTTGGCCTGCCAAATAGCATCATCAATGAGTTGGGGTCCACATTCACCAGTGTCGATTCCAAGGACTTCTACGATGAAAGATGCATCTTAGTTAAGTATGTCTCGGTCGCACACCCCAAGGCTAATGGCTAAGTTGAGCGCGCCAACGGCATGATTCTAGATGCATTGAAGAAAAGGTTTAACAAGAATGAGCAAAAGCACCCTGGCAAGTGGCTCAAGGAATTGCTAGCTGTGGTCTAGGGACTAAGGACCCAGCCTAGTCGTAACACTAGTGTTTCCACATACTTCATGGTTTTTGGTGCCGAGGCCGTTTTACTAGCCGACGTTGCTTTTTGAGCACCCAAAGTGGAGAACTACAATGAAGAAAACTCCAACCAACCCAGCTCATTGAGTTGGACAGCCTAGAGGAGGAGCGCCTAGTTTGTGTGTTCAGATAGCGAAGTACCTTGACAGCGTGTGAAGATACTACAACAACAATGTCAACGATCGGTTCTTCATGGCCAAACACCTAGTCCTCCACAAGAAGTAGAAGACCGACGGGATGCACAAGCTATCTTCACCCTAGGAGGGCCCCTTCATCATCAAGGTAGTCACCCAACTAGGTTCCTACAGGATATGTGACATGGATGAAAGAGATGTCCCAAATTCTTGGCACATCGATCTTCTTAGGCGCTTCTACCCTTGAAGGGTCTCCTTTCAAACATATGTACCATTCCTATTTGAGTATTCAATAAAATTTTTGTTCTAATGTTTCTCCATACTATTATCTCTATGCTTTTTTCTACGTGATTCTGTTCATGCGTACAACATCTCAAAGATGATAAGCCCACTATGCTCGGATGCCTCCAAAGATGACCTTGTCTTCGACTTCTCCCTACATGTGCATGAGCATCCGCCCTCTGCATCATGGGTGGTCGGTAGTGGTTCCTTAGTGATGCCCTATTCTTCCCACATGCACATGGCCCCTATGCCCCATGTTAAGGTCAACAGGCTAGCTAGGGCTAGGGACTCAGCTATACACTTCTGATCAGATGGTTTGCATCAAATATAAACACAAATATACCATAACAATAAGTGCTCACCAAAAGTTGCTAAGCACTTTTGTACAATGATTCAACATGAGTTTTTCCTACTCTACGGAGCACTACTCCCCCCTTCACTAAACAGATCAACATCTTTAGCCAACCTCTTCGTCGGCTCTTCCACATCATCTTCCAACCTGGCAATCTTCTCCGCGGCTATGCCCTATGCATACCTAGTCGCCACCCTTTGGAGATCCACTGAAGGGTAGTGTGACCATAGCTATGTGAGTGCATGGATGATGGTTCCATGGGTGACGCTACATGCGAACTCCTTGAAGTCCACCCATGTTGTCTGGCAACGATCCACGACTGACCGATACGGCTCATCTCCTGGTAGCCATGCTCCCTCAGGTTGCTCAAGATCGACGTAGTCTAGCACGGGCTGGATTCCTACAGTCATCACCTCTAGCTTTTCATCTTGGGCTTTCACTTGTTCCACGAGCACCTAGAACTATGCCTGGGCCTAGTGTCGATACTCTGCAAACAAGACAGTTGTATGCTAAGAATGTGCTTAACACTGCATGTTGTCTAGTAAATTTGTATCTACATGTCTGGCCCAGATGGTGTGCTCGGAGGACACAAGAATTTATACTGGTTCAGGCAGAATGTCCCTACATCTAGTTTGCTGCTGCTCATGTTACCGGCACTAGTTTGTGGTAGGGGTTACAAATAGGCAAGAGAGGGAGAAGGTCCCAAGTATCTGGTGAAAGGATCGAAAGGAGTTGAGTCTTGTTGAGCTCATTTAGCCATGTGCTCCCCTTCTCATGGGGCATCCTGCTTTCCCTTTTATAGATGAAGGGGAAGGTGCAGGTTACAGGGATAGAGAAAGGGAAGAAAGGGGAAAGCGAGGGAGAAGAAGGCCTCTAGAGCCGTCGCGTCCTTCTTTTTCTTTAGGCATGTCCCACCGATGTTGTAGATGGTGACGAGGATGGCTCTATGTTAGGCTCCTATTCACCACTAGTGCCATGCCTCGATGACATCAGTGGGCCATGGCATCCCATCCTGTCCCGGCAGACGTCATGGTGAACCAACATGCCTATCAGCGGCAATATGGGGATTAGGCAGCACAGCGACCATGCACCAGTCACAGTTGGCGATGCAATCCCCTAGGCATGGCCTGACATGGCCATGGGTCACATCAAGACATGCCCGCTTCCCTCCAGGTATCAGAAGTTTGACCCTAAGATCATACCCTTAGACCCATAGTAGTTGAAAGCAGTATGGGTCCCCATCAGACGAGATGAAGCCCGTGCCCTTAGGGTCAAGCAGGACAGAGCCTGTGCCCTCAAGGTAGGGTGTGACGGCTCCTGTACCCTCAAGATCGAGCGACACGGGGCCCATGCCCGAGGGATCGGGAGAGATGACTCCCGTACCCTCGGGGTCAGGTGACACGGGCCCATGCCCAAGGGGTATGGTGAGGCAGAAACCATCCCTTCATGGTCAGTTGAGACTAAAATATGTCCTCAATTATCTAGGTGAGTTTGTCATCCGTAGTCCTCTGATCCCTTCATTGGGTATCCCTAATACTAATACCCAATAGTAGCCCTCGAGCCTATGAAGGAGTAGGATCCTCTGTAGGCTTCTTTGGATGGAGGGACTTTGAGGGTTGCAATCTTCTGCTACCCACGAAATGCCTTGGTGGGTCATGATTCCCTTCTATCGTGACCGAACTCCTTGGGAACATGTAGCTACAGGGTTCAGAGGGCTGGAAAAGATTTCTCTTGATTCCGATCCTTCCCTAGGATCCGATCAAACTGCCATCGTCATGCGACCGCATATTTGGTCTCCTTATGAGTCCAACTTCCCTTGAGCCCTCGCACGTAGCAAGAGTTCAGTCGAGGGGTCAGCTCGTTTTTTGATCGTCCACCCTCAAATGTTTTTTCGATAAAACAAAGGGGTTGAGCCATGCCATGTTTTTCTCGATGGACAAATCATGGTGCTTGGTGAGCTGTTAATAGGCTAGTCCAAGTAGGGCCTTGGCTTTCCATTCATGGGGGTCCAGCATGGGTCAACTGGTGACCGACTCTAGATTCTTGGTGGCCAATCCATATAGTTCTTGGGTCCATTCGACCGGTCCCAAGGGCTCACTGCCTTTCTTCAAGGAAATACTATGGACTAGGAACCAACCAAGACTCAAATGTGGGCTAGGATGCCTGCGGCGCTCGTATGCCCGGGCACTAGCCACTAGCAGGCCCATCCCTTTCCACCCCTCACTCTAAAGGCACCCCAAAGCGATTGTGAACCCATCAGTCGGCCAACCTTTAAACTCCTAGGCCTAAATGGGCCATGGGAGAGTTTTCAGCTCTATATCCCTCCTTACCTATAGCGGTTCTCGTCCCATCGAATGGGGCAAACCGTCATCCATTGTGTCCTTTGAGGAAGCTGCCAGAGGTGGCATGTGCATGTTGCTCAGAGAGGCAATGTGACAAGGTGTGGCAGGCGTGTTTGAGGGAGCGGCTAGAGGTGGTGTGCGCACATTTCTCAAAGAGAGACCAACGCATAGATCAAGGCAGATGGTTCGCCTCTTGCTCCACCTTTCCTTATAAATAGCGGCCTCCCCTTCATGTTTTGGCACACTAAACTGCAACCTTGCCTTCTCCACCTTTCCACTGCCATAGTTCAGATCTGCTGCCTTTGCTAATCCACCGCTAGAGCCCTAGATCCGTAGCCTTCGCTTCTCTGTCGCCACCAAAAAGTCCTTGCTCCTCCATCTTCGCTTTCCATGGAGTCCTAGTACCGCTCTGACGTCACCCATGCATGCATGGAGGGCCTCATCAAGCGTGGTCTTCTCCATAGGAGGACCGACATGATGGAGTGGCTGGTTCTAGACCACAAGGATGTGCCAATGTCGCTCGATGGTTACATCATCTCCTTCGTGCCCTTCCATGAGCGTGGGTTCACAATCCTCCTCATCCGGTCTTTTGGGCGCTGCTGCACCACTACCAGATCGAGCTACAGCACCTCAACCACAATGAGATCCAGCACATCATGGCCTTCATTGCGATGTGTGAGGGGTGCCTACTGATCGAGCCGCACTTCGACTTGTGGAGGTACTTCTTCGCCATCTCCATGCATAGGAAGAAGGACAGAGGTAGGGAGATCTCGATGCTAATGGGATCCATTGGCATCCTCCTTCGGGGGCAATGGGTGGCTAAGTACATGCACTGCCAGTTGTCTAGATCCAACAAGGGGTGGCACTCATAGTGGTTCTACTTGAAGAATGACCCTGCCACCCCCTTACTGGTCTTCACTGGGCGCCTGATCGAAGAGGCACTGCCGATGTGGTTGTGGGGCCACCCATCAAGGAAAAGAAGAGGATGCACGACATCCTCAAGGCCATCACATCCCTAAGGAGTCATGCCCTAGGTGGGGCCAGTGTCATTGGAGCATACCACATGAGGAGGGTGGCACCACTGATGGTGCGTGCCCTCCCATTGTTTGGGATGATGCCTATTGTGGAACTCTGTGGGACGGTGCTCACCTAGGGGCCCCTTCACAATAGCGAGATTGCATAGCACATCAAGTAGGCAATGGATGAGCCTAACATAGTGTTCCCAATCCTAGGATGTCCTGTGATGTGGCCAGAGACAGGCTTTATCGAGCTACTGGTAGATTTGGGCTTTCGAGCCTCCGTCGCGCTGCTGTCGAAGCACACGGCTGTGAGGGCAATGAACTATGCCACAGATGAGTGGAGGAAGAAGAATAAGGACAACAAGGAGAAGAAACAGTGGGCAAAGGATTGGGCCAAGCCGTAGCGAGGGAAGCGGCACCAAGGCTCATCGGAGGAGGAGTTGACAGAAGAAGATGAGGAGGAGGACGACTCTAGGTCACCCATCCTATGAGATGATCTGGCTAGTGGGGATGAGGACCCACCTTTGCCATAGGTGGGGCCCTTCCCATGGCATCTCTTGGAGCAAGAGGAGAAGGACACACCCCGGAGATGGTAGGAGCGAGACGCCCCACTCAGTCCGAGCCTTCTACGGTGCCTCCAAAGCCGAGGGGAGCTAGCAGCTCCACCTCATCTAAGCCTCCTAAGCAAACAGAGGACTTGAAGTGGTAGTATGATGAGGAGTCATAGCTAGGGTCAGGTAGGCCAGCCCTAAAATGTCAGCGCCCGGTGGCATCAAGGTAGGCTGAGAATTTTTAGTCCTTTTGTTTCTCATGAATTTTTGCCGTAAACTGACCATCATGTCCTTTGTAGTGTCGGAGGATGCAGGACTCTCCTGAGACTTGTGCCCAAGAAGAGCCTCACCCTCTGGCAGACACGCCAGGGGCCAACAGGCACCGCACCGGAGGTGAACGGAAGTGGTGCTAGGGCGGCCACGACATCGACTAGGGAGGCGTAGCCAATGGCTACGTCCATGGGAGAGCAGACAGAGGAGGGTGCGTCTGGGGTGCCCGTGGCGGCCATGGCATAGCTAGAGCCATCATCTACATCGGTGGCCACCTCCTCGGTGGGGCGGATGGAGGAGGACACACCCAAGGCATCCATGGTGGATGTGGCGATGGGGTAGGCCTCTGTATCCATGTCACCCACCCCCTCTACCACTAGAGGGGCCGCTCTAGAGGAGTTGCAGTCGTAAGAGGCATCAGTGCCACTTGGGATCGGTGTGAAGCCATCTCAATCTCTGGTCTAGGTGGACGGCAACCCAAATGCATGGGGAGGATCCTAGACCCAATGGATAGACCAGTGGGACCTAGGGATGACGCTTTTAGCCCTCGATGATGCCGTGGAGGAGAGGGAATGGGGGAGCATCCACTTGGAGGTTGGGACCGTGGTTCGCACCCTGACCACCACGCTAAGATCGCTACGCGATGTCGTTGCCTCAGATGGCCAGGTATGATATGACCATGTTTTTGACCCTCACTTTCCATTTTCGCGCCTCTAAGTCTTGTCCTCTCCGCAATCCCTTATAGTCCATAGTCGAGAAAAGTCTCAATTCCTCGCCAAAGAGGCACATCGGAGTGAGGGGCTAGCCACATAGCTTGCTACCGCTCATTAGGAGGTGGCTAAGCTTGCCCTCATTACTTGGGAGCTAGCCAACCTCCGAGTTAGGGAGAAGGATGCTCGCGATGATGCCTGTGATGCTAGGGAGAAGCTCATGGCCCTGATTGAGAGGGCATGCATGGACGCCATGGAGGATGAGCGGCTATAGAAGGAGCAGGACAATTTGCTCTAGGCCATAGAGGGGCTCTGGATGAAGCGTGACTTGGCTCAACAGGAGCGCACCGACGCCCAGCAGTGGATCAACCTCCTCGAGGGTGAGCTCGAGGGGGAGATAGACCTAAAGGTAACAGCCGAGGGCATGTCCACTAGGCTCACCATGGAGGTTGATCAACACCAAGAAGAGGTCCGGCGCCTAGAGGCTTAGGTGACCCGATCGCGCGATGAGGTGCGTAGGCTTTGAGCGGACATGGATGGTAAGCTTGGACAGGTCTCGATGACAAGCTCGGTATGCTTAGACAGGTCTCCCTAGAATCTATGGTAGGCCTTTTGACATGGTTGGTATGCTTGGATAGGTCTCGATGATAAGCTTGACATAGAGGTGATGAAGAGCCACGGCCTAGAGAAGGAGCTCGTGAGGTGAAGGCCTCCCTTCCAAAGGAGAGCGACAAGCACGATACCCTATGTGTCATCGTCTAGCTAGTCTGCGCGACCTTGAACTAGCCCTAGAGTAGGACATGAGCTCATTCGTGGTTCACGCCATCCGGATTATGGATTGAACATGTGAGATCATGAGGGACGTGCTTCGCTTTAGCATTCACCGATCATTCATGATCGCTCGCTCTCACTATGAGAACATCGATCTAGTGACGATGAGCCAAGGCTTCGCACTTGGCTACTCTAACACTGAGCTAGAGGACATCAAGAAGGCAGTGGCCCCTCTAGCATAGGACTTATCTGCCAAGATAGAGGATGAGATCATCCCCCCGAAAAATTAGTTAGTTAGATAAGCCAGGCGGTGAACTTGTAATAAGTGGACAAGTTCTTAACTTTTGTTATGGTCAAACAGACTTTTAGCTCTTCTCCCTTTTTTATGTATAAAAAGGTTAATATGTTTCAACCTTTTCTACTGTTAAGACTGTAAAGCTCAAGGTGCGAGCAAAAAAACTCCCATCACGCTGGTAAGCAAAAACACGTAGCCGTTGGGGCGTAGGTTTCTTATAGTATGACCTGTTTTACTTAGCATTTGTGTCCGCAACCATTGCTTCTAGATCTTAATGTGAGAAAGGGTCAGGCATAGTGGTTGTTTTTTAATAGGTATGCTCTTATCAGCCCCCGAGTGAGGCCTGACCCCTTGCTGTTGCTAGGGTCAGGTGTCACTAAAGATCGAGGAGATGATAGCGAAATCGATAAGAGAAAGTGTTTTTCATTTCAGAAACATCATTCTTAATTTTCATAAGTACACGCATAGATTAGGGGTAAAAGCGATGTAGCTGCTTAATGTTCTAGGCATGGACAAAGACTTTGCCATCGATGGTCTTGAGCTTGTAGGTGCTAGGCCAAAGCACCTCCATGATGAAGTATGGTCCCTCCCACGGTGGAGAGAGCTTGTAGCGGTTCTTATTTCTCTGGATGAGGTGAAGCACCAGGTCTCCAACATTGAAGGCCTGACCCTACACTCGATGGCTATGGTACTGGCACAACACTTGTAGGTACTTGGTTGAGTGGAGGAGGGCAATGTCGTGTGCTTCATTGAGCTAATCCATGGCGTCCTCGATGGATGCCTCGGCTCCCTACTCATTGTATGCCCTGACCCTTGGTGCTCCATAGTCTAGGTCGGTCAGGAGGATAGCCTTGGAATCGTAGACCATGAAGAAAGGTGTGTAGATAGTGGCCCAGTTGAGGGTCATCCTCAGGCTCCAGAGCACCGCAGGGAGCTCTGTGACCCATCGTCCGCCAAATTGGTTCAACCGATTGAAGATCCTAGGTTTGAGGCCATGTAGGACCATGCCATTCGTGCGCCTGACCTACCCATTCATGCAGGGATGCACCACAGTGGACCAATTGACGTGGATGTGGTATTCAACATAGAATTGGAGGAACTTTTTCTTGATGAACTATGTGTCGTTGTCCGTGATAATGGAGTTTGAGACTCCAAAGCGATGGACGATGTCAAGGAAGAATAGCACGGCTTGCTCGGACTTGATCATGGAGATTGGCTGAGCCTCTATCCACTTTGTAAACTTGTCTACATCGATAAGCAAGTGCATGTAGCCCTAGGGCACTCTCTTAAGAGGTCCGACCATATCAAGCCCCTAGATCACGAATGACCATGTGATGGGGATCATTTGGAGTGCTTAGGTCGGTAGGTGGGTTTGTCGAACGTAGTATTGACACCCTTCATAGGTGCGCACAATCTATTCAGCATCAACTACTATGGTCGGCTAGTAGAAGCCATGTTGGAATGCATTTCTGACCAGGGTCCTTGGTGCATCATGGTGCCCGTAGACCCCACCATGGATGTCTCTCAGCAACTGCTTCCCTTATTCGATGGGGATGCAGCACTGAAGGATCTCGATGTGGCTTTGCTTGTAGAGCTCCCCCTCAATAATGACAAAGGACTTGGCATGATGTACAGCTCCTGGGCCTCCATTTTCTCCATTGGTAGCACCTCACGGAGGAGGTAATCGAGGTAAGGCATCCTCTAGTCAGCAAGAGGGTCAGGCTTTGCCACTAGGTCTATGTCAATCTCCATGACCTCGAGGTTAGGGAGAGCTGAGGGTTGGTTAGCCCCTGAGCCTAGGGTCAGTGGCCTATCACCAGTCCATTCTAGCTCCTCAAAGCAGACTGAGGGCTTGTACTGGTCACTGGCAAAAATGCTCGTCGGCACCACCTCTCGACCGGATGCCATCTTTGCTAGTGCGTCAGCTACTTTGTTGAGCCACCTTAGGATGTGTTTGAGCTCGAGACCATCGAACTTGTCCTCCAGCTAGCTGACTTCTCGGCAATACATAGCCATCTTGATGTTGTGGTAGCTTGACTCTTCATGACTTGGTCGATGACTAGCTAGGAGTCACCTTAGACATCAAGCCATTGGAAGCCAAACTTGATGGCGATTTGTAGGCCATTGATGAGTACCTCATACTCAGCCACATTGTTGGAGGTAGGGAAATGGATGTGAACCATGTACCTCATGCATACCCCGAGGGGTGAAACAAAGACCAGCCCCACGATGGTGCCTTTCTTCATCAGTGATCAGTCGAAGTACATCGTCCAGTACTCTTGGTCGATGGCTGCTAGTGGCATTTGGATCTCAGTCCATTCTACAATGAAATCGGCTAGCACTTGGGACTTCATGGCCATTCGAGGGGCATACAAAATGACCTGACCCATCAGCTCGAGTGCCCACTTCATGATTCTTCCTATGGCATCCCAGTTTTGGATGACCTCACCGAGAGGGAAGGACGTCATGACCATCACCGGGTGTGATTCAAAGTAGTGACGCAACTTCCTCTTGGCGATAGGGACAGTGTATAGGAGTTTCTGGATTTGGGGGTAGAGAGTATTGGAATTGGACAAGACCTCGCTAATAAAGTACACGGGATGCTATACTTTGAGGGTGTATCCCTCTTCTTCCCTCTCTACCACCAGGGTGGTGCTGACCACTTGCATGGTGGCCACAATGTAGAGCAGAAGCGGTTCCCTGTCGATTGGGGGACCAAGATCAGGGCCTTTGTCAGGAGCTGCTTGACCTTGTCAAGTGTCGCCTGGGCCTTGGGCGTCCATTCAAAATGATCGACTATCTTTAGAAGACGATAGAGGGGAGACCTCATTCGTTGAGGCACAAGATAAAGTAGCTGAGCATGGTGAGGCACCCTATAACTCATTGTACCCCCTTCTATTCTGAATCTAGCTCATCCTCATGATGGTTGAGATCTTCTCTGGGTTGGCTTCGATGCCATGCTCAGAGGTGATAAAACCTAGTAGCATACCCCTTGGGACCTCAAAAACGCATTTCTCGGGGTTGAGTTTGATGCCATTTGCTCATAGTTTCGTGAAGGTATGCTCTAGGTCGGCTATGAGCTGGTTAGCCCATTTGGACTTGACCATGATGTCGTCCACATAGGCCTCAATGGTTTGCCCAATGTGGTCCCCGAAACACTTGAGCATACAACGTTAATATGTATCCCCTACGTTTTTAGACCGAATGTCATTGTGATGTAGCAGAATGAACCGAACGGTGTGATGAAAGACGTCATGAGTTGGTCAGACTCTTTCATCGTGATTTGATGGTACCTGGAGTATGCATCAAGGAAGCAAAGGGTTTCTATTTACACCAAAATTTGGAACAAGAGTCACAGGGACTCGAAAGCTCCCAAGATCATGTCAGCAGGGAATCAATTGCGTGTAGATCGGAATTAGCTGATTCAAATGTAGCACTAGAATTGGCTTTCTTCAGGCAGTGCCGGTAGATAATGACAAAGGCTACGATCGGCGCCAGGATGAGACATGATGAACTCTACAAAAAGGGAAACATTAGAGTCCAAGTTATGTTAAATTAGGAATGCTTTCTCTTAGGGCCAAAGATTGTGATGAGTCATGCTTAGATGGGAGTCATACGTAGGTCTCGGGTATAAATATTAAACCCCGGCTATTGTAAAGGACACATAATCAATCAAATACCAGTTATTTACTTTTTCGGCTCTGGCCACCCCTTAGGAGTAGGAGTAGAGTAGATCTCGATGAGTTCTTCAGCAAGTATGGCTGCATCAATCCAGTTGACCTCCACTGCTTGTCTGTAAGTACCGTCATGGCTTATACCTCTGTTCGTACGGCTGTATTGATCCGGTCAACCTCCATTGTGACTCTGGTATGAGTTAGTTATCGACTCTTGTCTAGTTCAAGAATGACTGCATCGATTCGGTCGACCTCCACTGCTCAAACTAGATTAAGGTCAAGTTATCGGCTCTATCTAAGGATGGTGTTCCTTTGGATAGATTCATTAAGTTACCGATATTGCTTATTGCTTCCATTATTTATTTAATTACAGCAATATCACTTCGCCCGATTGGGATTGATCTAGATCGGCCTTATATCCTTTTTTAATCCATTGTTTGTTAATCTAAAACTAATCTAATCTGTACGTTAAATGATGAGTTATGTTTTATTGGCTATTTTACATCAATCTTGATCGTGCATAGCGTGCGGTTAAGGCGTGTTTGATCTTGAGTAGATCTATTGGCTAGTAAAAATATTTCATGGCCCGTTATCATGGCCTATGTGATTCTGCCTCATACCCCACTGTTAGCACTGTGGAGTGGGGATCATTATTTGGTAGATCTATTCCTAAGAGGGCATGACCTTAACTATGCGCTATGCCTGAATCAGTTGTTTTAGCCGATATCGAGCGCTTTCACAAATAGTTCGCATCACAAGATCGTTGAAGTAGCGATAGGTTGAAAGATGTGTTAGCCCCATGATCTTATTATTGTATTACGACCTGCATGATTCTACCTCATGCCCCACTGATATTAGTAATAAGTTAGGGTCGTCGAGCCTATTGTTGTTTCTACGGTCTGCATGATTCTGCCTCATGCCCCACTGGTCATAGCGATAGATGAGATCTAATATGTTCATTAGATTTATTTCTATTAAATGGTTGAATGATGATGAATTGTTTCTTTTATAAAGGAGTTCGGTTACTTGTAGTCATTAGCTTAGCATGAGCTAATTATTGTTAATATCTTATTGCCATTGACCAATATTTGTTTAAAGAATGATATTCAACCTGAATGATAACCGATTCTTCTTACGTAACCCTATGAGCTTTAACCAATTTATTCTTATGAATATGCTAGAATTAGCTATTTAGTCAATCTCCTTTCATATTGGCTCTCAGAGCCACACATTCAGGACTGTCTAGCAACACCGACATGTTCTGCCCTTAATTACTGATAAGCTTTCTCTCCTTGTCAATTGTAGGGTCAAATTGACTGGCGCGTCTTGGGAGGAGTACGCAGGATCGACCATCCCTGCACTAAAGCTAGGCGGATCTCTAGCTCCATCGAGTGGACCCTTTCGGCTTGCTCATGTGTCCTCAGCACGGGATGAAATTCCATGTCGACATGCATTTCTGGCACACCAAGTGGGACCCTACAATTGTCATGGTGGTTCACAACAACAATGACATCCTTATGTTGCATTATGAAGATCTACCTGATGGGGATAAGGGTATCATCAGCAAAGCTACAGAAGAGTTTCAGAACAAGTGTTTGTTGTCCTACAACAAAACATGTGACAACATAATTGTTCAGAAATTTCCACTACCAAGAGTTCTACTACATGGGCAGACAGATACAACTAAAGATGAAGATAGGCATTTCTTTAAGGAAGTTGTAGACAAATCTATTCATGATGCCATATCAAGTCATAACAAAGCTTTCTTGGACATATTCCACAACGCCATGAGAGAGGTGATTCATGGGTTTCTAGTTAGTCAAGGTGGGCCAGCTTATTACAACATTCTAGATCCATCGACCCAAGGGACTAATCAAGTTGGTACCAGCCATCAAGAAGCAGCACCAGCTAGTAATGGTGATGTCCAGGCAGTTTAGGGTTCATCAAAACAGGCTCAAGGAACCACTGCGAATCAGATATAATATAATCCTAGACCGCCAGTACAGCATGTGCAATAGCCAGTAGGGCAAGGTCAGAACTAGGTGATCAATTTTGGCATATCAGGCCACATACCATCGTCGGCTCAAAAAATAACACCATCAATTTAAAGGATCGATAGAGATATAGATTCTTATCTCTACAATCAGAGACTTCAAGCAACAAGCCAGCAAAGAACCCAGCAGATTGAGATTCCATAAGGGTATCACTATGGCATGGATTATAACACCCTTCACGTGATGCCAAATCCAGGATATCAAGGCACATGGGATTTCAATCCATAGATGGGTCAGCAGGTGCAGAGGAATCCAAATTCGTGAGCTGATGAGTTATTGCTGAGGGTGACCGAGATGATGAAGAATCAGTTTGGTCTAAAGACAAAAGGGCTGACTTTTTCATACAAATGCCTATATCTAGAATGGTATGATTTGGTCGCTCTTCCCACAAATTATAGGCTCCCAGAGTTTGCTAAGTTCACTGGCCAAGATAGTACAAGCACGATAGAACATGTCAGTCGATATCTTACATAATTGGGCGAAGCATTAGTTGAGGATGCCCATCGAGTTCATTTCTCCTCCTTGTCCTTATCAGGGCCAGTCTTCACTTTGTTTTCATCACTACCAGTCAATTCTATTGCTAATTGGGCTGACCTAGAGAAGAAGTTTCATACATATTTTTACACTAGGACTAGAGAAAAGAAGATTACCGATCTGACAACTATAAGACAGAAGACTAATGAATCGGGCACTGAATTTCTTCAGAGGTTCCAAGAAACTAGGAACTTGTGCTTCTCCTTAAACTTGGCTGATGATCAACTAGCTACTTTAGCCGTTTAAGGAATGCTGCCAATGTGGAAAGAGAAGCTGCTAGGACAAGAATTTGATAACTTGGGTCAATTGGCTCAGCGAGTGGCAGCACTCAATAGCCAATTCCAAAGTATGTGTAGAGATATCCAATTTTAGAAGAGTACCACAGTAGCCGAAGCTTATGATCCATACTCAGTTGATGATGGCTATGAAGATGAAGAAGAGGTTGCTGTGGCTGAATGGAATTAGGGCAAAAAGACAGTGATGGTGCTAAATCCTTAGGGAAGAGGATTCGAGGAGAGCTATGACTTTGATGTCACCAAATTAGATAAGCTCTTCGATTTCTTACTTGAGAAGGGGCAGATCAAGTTGCTCGATGGTCATGTTATGTTGCCCCCTGATCAATTGAAGAATAAGAAGTTCTACAAGTTCCATAACGCTACCTCTCATTCCACTAATGAATGTAGAATCTTCCGGCAGCATATATAGAGGGCTATTCAGCAAGGGAGGCTCAAATTTGACACATATTGGAAAATGAAAGATGATGATAATCCTTTCCCAAGAGATCAGAATATGGTTGATGCTAGACTGATCAAAGGAAAAGCTAAGGTCCAAACATCGACCAAATCAAGAGAAGCTGCAACAGTCGACCCTAAGATGCAAATATCGCCTGACGAGTATAGAGAGATTAGAGGACATCACGGTGAGCAAAAGAGCCGATATGAGTAGGGGGAGACGTCAAAAGATGGGGCAACAAAGCTACGAGTTACATCTTGGATCCTATTGAATAAGTGGTAGCGATAGAAGGAAAAGGATTATCAGCGTTGGTTAAAAGATCAAGCATACCAGCATCGACTGAAAGAAGAGAGGTATGAAAGGAAACAAGCTGAATTACATTGGAATTGTCCTTTCTTCAGACATTGCTGGAATGAAGGTTTGAAGTTGCCTACTAGATATGACTGTCTAGAATGTAGCAATCAATATTGGGAGTTTAGGTAATCTTAAACCAACCACCGATCTATCCATACTAAAGATGCATATCATCATAATAACATGGATTAGCGCTTAAAAAATAAAAGTGTTCTTGATTGGCTTGGAAAACGAGCTGCTAACCAAGACTGGGCTGATTATGAAGAAGAAGGCAACGAAAGAAAATATGTTTGGTAGGAAGGCCAATGGTGTCTAGGAGGTTTAACAAGAAGCTAGAAGAGAAGGGTGCAATGCCTAAGGAATAAAGAGATGGAACGGGCTTAGGCATCTAGTAAACCTCAAGTATGGCGTACCAAGTAAACAGCCGCTAGAAAGCAATCATCGGCTAATATCCAAATGACTTTTCTGTTGCCATCAGAATTCAGAGCTCTGGCAGATCAAGAAGTTTATTTGGATTTCGATGAATCAGAGTATGAAGAGATAGTTGCCAAGTTAATGGTTATACAGCAAGCAATATTTGATAAACCAGTCAAACATCGGCACTTAAAAGCTTTATATATGGAAGGTCTTGTTGATGGGAAGCCGATGAACAAGATGTTAGTGGATGAAGGTGCTACAGTCAATCTCATGCCTTACACCACTTTTTGTAAACATGGCAAGGGACCAGAAGATCCAATGGAGACTGACATAATGCTTAAGGATTTTGGAGGTAATGCATCTAAGACCCAGGGGGCAATAAACATCAAACTGATAATCGGACGCAAGACTCTGCTCACCACATTCTTCGTCATCGATGGAAAAGGGTTGTATAGTTTGCTCCTCAGTCGTGATTGGATTCATGTGAACTGTTATATACCATCGACCATGCATTAGTGTTTGATTCAATGGCATGGAGATGATGTCGAACTAGTTTGCGCTGATGAGTCTGTAAGCATCGCAACAGTCGATCCAGTCTTTTGGGAACTAGGAGACTTCGAATGTTTTTCCTGGCAAGTCATGGGAAGGAGGCTTTATTAAGATCAACAATGAAAGCCAACAGCCAATGCAAGCGATTGGCTCTAAGAGTTTGTTTTAGTAAAAAGTCACGGCTTCATGTCGATCAATGGATTAAGGAAAAATAAGCATTAGCCCTGGAGATGGGTTTAGGCCGTATGCTAAATTGGAATCCTAAATACGGATCGGAATTAATAGATTTCTTAAAGGAGTTTTGTTTCGCTTAACGTATACTTGACCTAGGTTGATCAATCAAATAACCTTTGGTATGAAAAGTTCTGCAACAAAATATTTAAAGGGACGTTATCCTAGCATTTGTTCAACACTTGATAGCCGATTCGTTTAGTCATCGGCTCTAATAGCTGGTACCAGAAAGGTATCACTTTTAGTCCAAAAAACAAAGATAAAAATAGTCATACACAAGGGCATTGCACTAAGACACATTCATGAAAAGAATAGGAGTCTTTGTTCATCAGATTACCCCAGATACAATCTAATCAAGGACCTTGTTCACCACATCCTGGGCAGATGTGATGTCTACTATGGCCTCCGCTGCCATAACAAATTCTTCGATCAAGTCGTTGTGTTCCTTAGGGCCGTCGCCCATTGGAAAACCAGTCTCCATGGCATGGAGCTCGTACCTAGTTTGGACTTATGCCACGGTCAGCGCCACCGCTGCACCATGACGAACGTCGTGGAGGGCAATCTCCTGAACATAGGCCAGGATGTCTTGGAGATGAGCGGTAATGGGGGAACCCCAAGCATTGACGGTGTCCATGGCTACATTCGCCGCCAGTTGGCGAGACTCTAACTGCACCGTTAGGGCTAACGATCATAGGAACAAAAAGACTATCAAGATAAAGATAATGGAAATCGGAATGAGGCATTCCTAAAATTCATCTTACCCGCCACCATGGCATCAGACTCAGCCAGCCACGCTCGGGCAGTGCTGGCCTCCTCCTCAGCAGCATGAAGGGTGGCCTAAGAGACCCCAAGGCGAATCTCTAGTTGGCCGTTCTCCTAAGTCACTTTGGAATAACGATTCTAAGCCATCCTCCACTCATGAAGGTAACACCGGGCGTCATTGCCATTGTAGGAGTCAGAAGAATCCGATGACGAGGCTGGCATAGAAGATGTAGCATCAGAGGACCCGCTAGCCCTAGGGAGAGGACAAAGACTGTCATTCACAACAAACCTGTAGGTGAGTCAGAACGGTTCATCATCATAAACAGGCAATACCAATCTCACCTCATGCGCTAGAGACGTTGGTTCATCGGCATGTTCTCCTCTGGGATCTCCCCCGCTGTGTGCTTGCCTTGGTTGTCCTTGCTGGCCATGAAAAATGATTGGATCTATGGAAGGGAGAAAGAAAACTGCTACAGGGTTTTGATAGGCGAAGATGAGCAAAGGAACAGTTGCGAGTGGAGATGTGTTCAAGGCCAAAGCCATCGGCTGGTATTTAAAGACATGAAGCAAAGTGGTGGATGCATCAGGGGGCGCAAAAGGCAACCGCAATTAATGGAAGGCGAAGCGCCACTTCACTATTACCGATGGGAATACGACGTTGGGCAACTAAAGGTAGGAAATCGAAGGGTTCTCTTAATAAAAGCCGTATTTTCAAACTTAATTGGATTAAGATTAGAAGTCTAGGATCGTCTATATCAAATTGGTTCTTTAGCCGAAACAAGAAGCATAGTTAAATAACGAAGAGTATGGTCGATTCTACACAGGATACGCATTGACATGCAGATTTCAAGTCTGGGACATCATGGATCGCTCTGAACATTTGTAGCCAAATAGCATCAGCTCTCGTAATCTGTTGTTTGCCTTCTTCGGCTGATCTAGGGACGCTCTCAAGGATGTACTTATGACGGTCAATGGCAATAAGACTGTGGAGAAAGCTAGGGATGGATTACCCTTGATGGCCAAGAGCAAGGTAACCAGTATGGTCGCCTAATCGGGAGAGACCTTATCGGATCAAACATTGTGCGCCTGATAATATTTACATTTTGGAAACACTAAGAGGAGAAGAGGAATTTGGTAGAGCAATCAAATAGGGAATATTTAAAGGAATATTACCCTAATGTTTGGATTGATACTTGACAACCAATTTGCTCGGTTGTCAGCTCTAATAGCCGATACCAGAAGGGTATCACTTCTAGTGCAGAGATAAACCTAGAGGGGTAAAAGCTAGTACAATGTGTATCACCCACAGGAGCAAGGCAAACATGGACAAAGTGAGGCATGAAGTAAAAGAAAAATCATTAGAGACAATGGAATTGTTTGCTGATATCACTTATTACAAGCTATAGACTAGAAAACACTTTGTTTACTATATCATCGGCCTAGGAGGTCAGGGCTATAGAGTTGGTAGCATTGAAGAAATCCTCGACCAGGCGCTCATAATCTCTAGGGTATCCGGTGGCTAGAGCTCCATGGGAGAGAAACCAAAGATCGTGGCCGATGTGAACTTGCGCAGCAGCCAATGCCATGGCAGCACCATGACGAACGCCATGAAGAGCGACCTCTCTGACGTGGTTTGGGATGTTGTGCAAGCAAACCACCAGAACGACACCCCTAGCATTGATGAATCCCACCACATGGTCCATAGCTAAATGAAGGCTTTCCAGTTGAGCCGATAGATCTAAAGGATTTAAGGAAGAGGTGATCAGTATCTTGGAGGCAAAAGTTAAGAAGAAATAGAAAATTATGGTAAATGTCTCACTAGTGATTCTGGCTTCAGCATTAGTCAGCCTATCCTACACCGGGTTGGCCTCAGGGGGTGATCGTCCCTGAACTATGGCCAGAGCTGACTTCGCAATAGAGAGGTAGTCGACAAGTTTCTTGCTGGTCCGGTCAATGGAAGCGATCAGGTCATCATTATCTCTTAGCCTCCTTGGATAGCAGGGGAGCTGGCGACTAATTGGTGCTGAGGATGACTCCAAAGGCTGAGTAGAGTCGACCCTCGGCTCTGGAATGACAGGAGCATCACAAGGTACACCCTCTTGACGATGGATGCACTGGCGTAATGATGCAGATCCATTAAGGGCCTCCTCAGCAGACCTCTTGCTGTTCTCCATGATCTCAAACCTATGGAAAAAGCAGGAACTATACTAAGGATGTAGGAGGTTTGAGATGAAGCGGGTTGTTTTTTGATCCACAGCCGTGGCCCATACATATAGCCCAGGAAGGCAAGAAGATAGATTTCATCGGAGGTGTAAAATTGAAATCAGGAATGGAAATGGATCGACACTCCGAAAATTCAGGGGACAGATAACGAAGAGATAACAAATTTGGACTTATTGCTTCTCCGAATTACAAAATATCGTGGGACGGATACAAAGAATTTACATTAACCAGAGACCGACCCACCAAGACTTCTTTGGATTGAAGGGAGTCTAGGTCCCCACAAGGCCGAAGGTCATCATGAATCGAGTCACGTCGGCCCATTGATAGAATTAGGCTAGGAAAAGGGGAAAGGCCGCCCAATAGATGCCCACCTAATTTCTCAGTGACTGGGAAATTGTGGGAAAGAAGTGTGTGGCTTCCCCGATGAGCGTTTGGTGGAATGAATAAGGGGAAGGTATCCACACATTTTAGCCCTTGCAAACACAAGAATATCACAAGACTTCTTCTAGCTGCAGTAGCTGATCCTCTTGCTCGACAAGGTGCTAGAATGAGCGACACAATCACCCTATGCACAAGAATTCTTCAAACCACTCAAGATCTTCATAGCAAAAGAATGGACCATGGAGGGTCCAGTGGAGTTAGAAGCACTCGAGGGAGCAGATGGAAGAAAAACATGGCTGGATTGTTGAGTTGCTCTCGCCAGGGTCGGATAGACATTTTATAGCTGGCCTAGAAGGATGAATCCAAGTGCTCGTAAAGCAATGATACTCTCATAAAAGTTTTGAAGCATGGGCTCATGAGCTGACATAGATGGCAACAAACAGTAGACCCCAGATCAAGATTCTTTACCCGTGACTGCGGACCTATCGGGGGCACAGACGTGATAATTTTGGAATAAAATTACTTTTATCCCAAAATTGGGGGGCATGTGTTTACACCAAAATTTGGAAGAAGAGTCATAGAGACTCGAAAGCTCCCAAGATCATGTCAGTTGGGAATCAATTACGTGTAGATCAGAATCAGCTGATTCAAATGCAGCACTAGAATCAGCTTTCTTCAGGCAACGCTGGCAGATAATGACAAAGGCTACGATCGGCGCCAAGACGAGACATGATGGACTCTACAAAAAGGGAAAGATTAGAGTCCAAGTTATCTTAAATTAGGAATATTTTTTCTTAGGGCCAAAGATTGTGATGAGTCATGCTTAGATGGGAGTCATACGTAGGTCCCAGGTATAAATATCAAACTCCAGCTATTGTAAAGGACACATAATCAATCAAATATTAGTTATTTACTTTTTTCGGCTCCAGCCACCCCTTAGGAGTAGGAGTAGAGTAGATCTCGGTGAGTTCTTTAGCAAGTATGGCTGTATCCATCCGGTCGACCTCCACTGCTTGTCTATAAGTACCGTCATGGCTTATACCTCTGTTCATACGGCTACATCGATCTGGTCGACCTCCACTGCGACTCTGGTATGAGTTTGTTATCGACTCTTGTCTAGTTCAAGTACGGTTGCATCAATCCGGTCGACCTCCACTACTCGAACTAGATTAAGGTCAAGTTATCGGCTCTATCTAAGGATGGCGTCCCTTCGGATAGATTCATTAAGTTACCGATATTGCTTATTGCATCCATTATTTATTTAATTACAGCAATATCACTTCGCCCGATTGGGATTGATCTAGATCTGCCTTATATCCTTTTTTAATCCATCATTTGTTAATCTAGAACTGATCTAATCTGTACTTTAAATGATGAGTTATGTTTTATTGGCTGTTTTACATCAATCTTGATCGTGCATAGCGTGCGGTTAAGGCGTGTTTGATCTTGAGTAGATCTATTGGCTAGCGAAAACTGTTCCATGGCCCATTATCATGGCTTGTGTGATTCTACCTCACACTCCACTGTTAGCACCGTGGAGTGGGGATCATTATTTGGTAGATCTGTTCCTGAGAGGGCATGACCTTAATTGCACGCTATGCCTAAATCGGTTGTTTTAGCCGATATCGAGCGCTTTCACGAACAGTTCGCATCACGAGATCATTAAAGTAGTGATAGGTTGAAAGATGTGTTAGCCCCATGATCTTATTATTGTATTATGGCCTGCATGATTCTGCCTCATGCCCCACTGATATTAGTAATAAGTTAGGGTCATCGAGTCTATTGTTGTTTCTACGACCTACATGATTCTGCCTCATGCCCCACTGGTCATAGCGATAGATGAGATCTAATATGTTCATTAGATTTATTTCTATTAAATGGTTAAATGATGATGAACTGTTTCTTTTATAAAGGAGTTCGGTTACTTGCAGTCATTGGCTTAGCATGAGCTAATTATTGTTAATACCATATTGCCATTGACCAATATTTGTTTAAAGAATGATATTCATCCTTAACGATAACCAATTCTTCTTATACAACCCCATAAGCTTTAACCAATTTATTCTTATGAATATGATGGAATCAGCTATTTAGTCGATCTCCTTTCATATCGGCTCTCAGAGCCGCACATTCGGGACTGTCTGGCAACACCGGCATGTTCCGCCCTTAATTACTGATAAGCTTTCTCTCCTTGTCAATTACAGGGTCAAATTGACTGGCGTGTCTTGGGAGGAGTGCATAGGATCGACCATCCCTGCACTGAAGCTAGGCGGATCTCTAGCTCCATCGAGCGGACCCTTTCGGCTTGCTCGTGTGTCCTCGGCACAGGACGAAATTCCATGTCGATAGTTTTGCACCCTGAGGTCGAGTCAACTACTTGGTCTATGCGTGGCAAAGGAAATAGATCCTTTGGACATGCTTTGTTGAGACCCGTGTAATCAACACACATTCTTCATTTCCCAGTCCTTTTTCTTATAAGAATAGGATTGGCTAACCACTCAGGGTGATACACTTCCTTGATGAATCTGTCCACCAAAAGCTTGACAATCTCCTCGTCGATGGCCCTACGCTTCTCCTTGTCGAAGCGACATAGGCGCTGCCTCACTGGCTTAGAGCCTATACTAATCTTCAAGGCATGCCTGATGACTTCTCTTGAAACACCTGGCATATCCAAGGGTCTCCACACAAAGATGTCTCTGTTGGCGCAGAGGAAGTCGATGACCACGCTTTCCTATTTGGAAGAAAACATGGTGCCGATGCGCACCACTTTGCCCTCGGGGCTGCTGGGGTCTATGAGGACCTCCTTGGTGCCCTCCATTGGCTCAAAAGACCTAGCTAACTATTTGGGGTCGAGCGCTTCTTCAATGATCTCCTCCCGGATGGCCGTGAGCTATCTAGAGGCGACAATCGTCACAGCATGTTTGTAGCACTCGACCTCGCACTCATAGGCATGTTGGAAGGAGGTGCCGACGGTGATGACCCTGTGTGGACCCGGCATCTTCAACTTTAGATAGGTGTAGTTGGGGATGACCATGAACTTCATGTAGCATGGATGTCCTAGGATGGCATGGTAGGTCTCGTGGAACTCGACCACCTCGAAGGTAAGAGTCTTCATCCTGTAATTGGTTGGATTCCCGAAGGTAATGGGTAGATCGATCTGCCCAAGTGGCACAGCCTGCTTTCTAGGCATGATGCCATGGAAAGGTGCCCTAGTCGACAGGATGTGCGATCGGTTGATGCCCATGGCATCGAGCGTCTCAGCATACATGATGTTGAGGCCACTGCCTCCATCCATCAACACCTTGGTGAGCCACTTCATGTCAACGATCGGGTCAACCATGAGCGGGTATCTTTCCAGCTACGAAACACTTTCTAGGTGGGTAGTCCAATCAAAGGTGATGGCGAACTCCGACCATCAGAGGAAGGAAGGTGTGGCTGGCTCGACCGTATAGACCTCGCGACACGCAAGCTTCTGGTGGCGCTTTGAGTCATAGGCTGCCAACCCCCCGAAGATCATGAGGTAGCCATCCAGCATTGAAAAGCCATCGTCCTTCCCCTTGGCATCATCTTATTGGAGACACCGAACAAGAAACGCTTCATTAGGGTGCAGTCTTTGTATAGGTGCTTAATGGGAAGGCATGGTTTGGGCATGGCCCTTCGAGCAACTTCTTGAAGTGGTCTAGGGTACCCTCGGTGGGCTTTCGACCCCCTTTGCAGTTAGCAGTGGCCATGAGCGAGCCCTTGTGCCACTGCTTGTTCTTCTTCTTGTTGGGGTAGATGGAGGCGCCTTCGCTGGCATCCTTGTCCTGCTTCACCTTGCCCTTGGGACAGTCAAAAATTGCTCTGACCACCTTCTCGCCCAAGGCGTGGCTGATGGCGATGTCGAGGAGCACCTTAGGGGTTCGCTGGCCCTTATGTCCTAGCTTGTGAACCAGGGACTCACAGGTGATCTCAGATAGGAAGGCTCCTATAACATCGACATCGGCAACGTCGGGCAGCTCTTTGCACTACTGGGAGAAGCACCTGATGTACTCATGACAGGTTTCCTACCACCGGAGTCGCTCGCGTGGCCTCGGGGATCACGACGGTCACCTACGCTGCTTCCACTAGAGTCATCCACATGATCTCTGGGATTGCAGTAGCCATCTAGCCTATCATTGATAGCGCCACTCGAGCTACTACTGCTAGTGCCACCCGTGTGCTATCAGGTGTTGTTGTTGTAGCCCCCCACGGCCATCGCCTCTCCTGCATCTCTACCCCAATCGGCACAGACAATGGGGGTGTCATGGCCCTCGGTGAAGGAGGCACCACTTGTTCATCATCGTCCGATGAGCTTGACATCACCACCTGCCATCTTCAAGGCTAGGTGGACACGCTAATGGTTACCAGCCTCTCTTCATGGTGAGACAATGTAGTTGTTTTTTTCTTTTCGGGGACGACTCCATGCCAGCCGGCTGCTTCCCCAGAGCTTCTCACAGACATATGGCATCCGCTTGTCTTCATCTTTGCCATCAAGGTCGGTCGAGCTGTCCCCACTAGCCTCCGGGCTAGATCGATGCTGGGGATGGCTCGGCCAGGCATCAACACCCCTCAGCTAGTCAGCTAACGGCACCGCTGAGAAGTATACCGACCGATCCTGCCCATGAATCTTTAGGAAAATAAAGGAGTATATTGCAATTGCAACAAGATAAGGGATCAACCAAAACTAAAAACAAGGCTCTTACCTATGGTGGCAGGGTCCCTACACTGAAGGCCCTCTGCTGATCGTCGATCTTACGATGCCCTACGAGGTTAAACAACACCCCAATTCATCATATGACTTCGTCCTAATTAATCGGCTTGGGCACCTCACGGGTCCCATTAGTATCTCCCCAGAATTCATAT
The DNA here is from genome assembly GCF_019320115.1 of Miscanthus floridulus. NCBI lineage: Eukaryota > Viridiplantae > Streptophyta > Magnoliopsida > Poales > Poaceae > Miscanthus > Miscanthus floridulus. The sequence goes on along the minus strand of NC_089587.1, from coordinate 170,953,888 downwards.
CGAGGATGTGCTCTCTCCTTGTTGTGCTAGCATCACCGAAAAGTGAAGTTTGTCGCCACTATGACCCCATCCACCCTTTTTCGGTCGATCAGTGCCAACAACTCCATCACTTGCTCTACCCCATTAGCACCAGGTCTCTCTGACCACTTGGTGTTGCTCATGGGAATCTGATCAATGTCGCATGCCACATAGTGTTCCCCTGTGGCATGTAGAACCATCACTGTGCCCAATACTTCACATTTGTGTTCAATGGGGTGGCGATGTATTGGCCAACCATCCCATCCCAAAGCTGCAAGTACGCGCTGCCTACGATCCTAGATCCAGACCCCCCGGGCTTTCAAACAGAAAAAGTGGTGGAAGAGGTCGAAATGTAGAAGAATGCCAAGATAAGCCTCGTAGAAATGGATGAAGATAGAGACATGAAGGATGGAATTCGAGCCTAGATTGCAAAGACTAATCTTGTAATAGTCAATCAATCCATGGAGAAACGGATGGATTGGAACGCCAAATCTGCAATAGAAATCATCTTCAAAAACTACTAATTCATCACCACGAGGAGTCGAAAAGCTTTCACCGTGAGCTGGAAGCCATCCCGCCATCACCCTATCGGGTAGCACGCCATCCTCCACCAACCGATTGAGCGCCGCCTCGTTACTGACGGACCCCACTCATTCCTCGACATGATTGAGCTCGCGTGATGCTCTACTCGAACCGCTGTGGTTTCTTTCAGGTGCCATCCAGCAGATCCGTCGCCTAGAGGAGGCGGCACGCTTGCGATTGCTATAATGATGGAGCAGTTGCCAGGCAAAGCGGTGTGGGTGCGAGGAAGAACCTAAAGTGGCGGAAAGAAAGTGGGGAATGTGCATCGGGGTCGCGGCACTCTTATAATGGTTCGACCCCTGACCCTCTACCTTCCAAGGGGTTTGGAAAACCACGCCCACCGCGTCGCATTCTCTTCCGACGTCTTCGCATGCCACTGGGCCGCTGAGTGGGCCTGGTGGGCTGTCGCGTCAAACCGTGTTAAATGCGGGTTGGTATTCAATGCTGAGTGTTGCTATGACACGATATTTTCTTTCTCTGACCCTACTACAAGATTTCTTCGTAATCTTTCAGCAGGCTCGGAGACTACGTGTGTACACGTCATCTTGCGATGACCATATTTATTTCTACACTGGTTTTCAGCGACATTGAGGACTGGGCCAGCACCTGAAGACCATTACTTTGGACCCTGGCATCACGTGACTACTTCACCTACTACTAGGCTCGGGGACTAAGTGGGCACAATTCACCTCGCAGAGAATATGCTTATTTTTTGACTTAATCTTCTACAGAATGGCTAAGTTCTTCTGTGCTAACTAAGTCAAGGACACCATGCAACCAACTTCGATGTCTGGAACCTAAGTGGGCACACCTCATCCAAGGTGGAGACTTTGAAAATTTTTACTTGAGCTCCTTACATCATTCTAACAAACCCTGGCTTCGAGTGTGCTCGGCTCCAGCAACCAGGCGAACAGCTCAGACGCATGCTCTAACAGCTCGGATGGCATGTTCAGCAGCTCGGATACATGCTCAATAGCTCGGACAAGCTCAGGACGGTGTTGCTCAACAGATGCAAGGTGCTCGGGGACTAGCTGTGGGGGTATAACCCCCTATACCAGCAAAGCTATACATGGGCCGAGCCGCTAGGGGAGGCCCAGCCCACAAGACTGCGCATGGGCCACGCCACTGGTGGAGGCCCAACCTACGAGACGACGCCATGCGAGGCACGACACAGGTCGGCGTGCCTCGCAAGACCCGTGAAGATCTTCGACGATCTAGGAAACCTGTTCGGATATGCGAGATCCCATAATATTTGTAACTTTCTATCTTGTAAAACCGGTCAGGATAGAAACAACCGATCTGTAACCCTACCCCCAAGCTATATAAGACGGGTAGGGATCCCCTTATTTTTATCTGATCATACGCAATACAATCCACAAAGACACAGGACGTAGGGTATTACGTTAAGCTGACGGCTCGAACCTGTCTAATCGATGTCTCTCGCGTTCTGTGTCACCTTTCGGCTCTCTCACGCACATCTCCACCGATTTATCTACTACCGTAGGTATACCCTTGGATAGACTGTCAGACGTATTTCGTCGACATTTACTCTCTAAAGAATTAGAATGATTTGTAATTTAGGATGGAGTGATTAGATTCAAAGAGCTCGACCATCTTCCACGGGTCAATGTTAACCTTTTCTTTTCTTTTCTCCGGCGTAAGGCTTCTACGCTACCTTCAGTAGTCGGAGATGTTTTCTCACGAAACCTCTGCTTATGGGTATTGTTCGCTTCGCTAAAAAAAAATAAGTTAAAATATTGTTTCGGTTGGTTTATTGTGAGAGAAAAATATTATTTCGACTGAAAAAACAAGTTAAAAAATACGAATTATAAGAGAAACGAAAAAGGCCCTGACATCGAGGCCTTCGCGCTAGCGTCTCGCAGATTTTCAGCAACCTAGCCTAGCCGCCAACCAAGCTTTTCTCTGGTCTCGACATTTTCGTCGTCGAGTGTTTGGAGGATTTCTTGTTTTTCTATCATCTCTTTTGTACGTAGCTTTGTATAGCTGCTCCATCTTATGTCGTGAGACAGATCGGGAACGCTGGACTGCACGCTCTTAATACTATTGTATAGATCACACACACACATATTATATATATATATATATATATATATATATATATATATATATATATATATATATATATATATATATATGAACGTGTCTTTTTTTTAAAAAAAAAGTCCGGCAGACGATTGCTAATTTGGATTTGGGGAGCACGAGGAACGAACGACAGGATGCTCTGTGGAAAACAGATCCATCACCCAAGAATATCCGGTCTCGGTCGAGAGCGCCTGAGCTCCTTATTTTTTTCTCCTTATTTATGTTCTAAAACGAGGAACTTATTAGAAATATCTAAAAAAAGATTTCTAAAAATTATGTAAATTATTTTTTGTAGATGCTGTAAACCAAGCGCAATCCATTTTATTTGGATCTTCCATTATAGATTTTGTCGTTTTGAAATTAGAACTCTCCCTAGAATTTTTTTTTTCAGCAAAGCAGTTTAGCCTCTAAACAATTTTCAGAATCTAGGAAAAACAATCAAATTCATGTTTAATTTTGTTATACAAACTTCAGTACTAGAGCTATGGTAAAGATCAAAGTTCCTTCACAAAGCACGTATGAGAAAAATAAGGTTTTTATTTGAAATTAATTTCAAAATTATTCAAACCAACACTAGTACACGGAACATTTGTAGTGACGGTTCCGTGTTCGCTTCACTGAAAAGCTAGACTAAAAAGTACTGAGAGAAAAACATTGTACCATGACTAATAAGTCAGACTGATAAGATCAAGCGAGCAGGGCTTAAACCTATTTTTGTTGCCGTCTTTATCCACCGCCAGTGTAAAAGGCTAGTGAAAATCGCGAACTTCACGGGCATCTTCTAGAAAACCGTCACTACAAATGATTTTCAAAAATTACAAATCAGGCTCAAAAAAATTATATGAGGAGGCTCGCTCACAAGGCAGCCACACACGGTTCTGAATGTTTTCATTCATTTTCGCAAGAAATCCATGCATATGCAACCCTCAGGATTCGAACTCAGCATCTCAAGCCTCACGCATTACACCCCTTATCACTGCACCACAAAGCCATTTGTGACTAAATAGTAGACATATACTCTTAGTATTCACTATCGTAGATTTTAAAATTGAGATTTAAAGCCCTAAACGGATTCAAATAAAAAAGTTTCAACTATAAACTTTTAGGTCTCATCGAGATCTATAACTTTACTTTTGATCATTTTCCCATCGAAGGCCATTTGAGAAGTTCAAAAAATATAAATTTTAAAATCATTAATCTTAAAACATAATTTCTGCGCCCTAAATGATTTTAAATAAAAAAAATTGTCAACTAGAAAGTTGTATATCTTTTTTAATCCTACAACTTTTGTTCAGACTATTTCTCCATCCAAGATCATTTGAAAAACTAAAAAAAATCAAATTATTTGTAGTGACGTTAGGTTATGAAAACTATCACTATAAATACATTTTTACTGGTTGTTTTTTTAAGGCTACTGTCAATCAAAATCATGTATTTTTCTGACGATAAACTCAAGAAAACAGCCAATAAAAACGAATTTACATTGCTGGTTTTCTGGACCCACAGTTATAGATTACGAACCACCACTGGGAAAAAAATGGCCACTACCGAGTTAAATCATCGTTGTACTAGGGCCGTGTTTAGTTCGGCCCAAGTTGACGTCGGCGAATTTCCTATAGCACTGTAGCGCACTGTAGCATTCGTTTGTATTTGGTAACAATTGTCCGATCATTAACTAATTAGGCTCAAAACGTTTGTATCGCAAAGTACAACCAAATTGTGCAATTAGTTTTTGATTTCGTCAACATTTAGTACTCTATGTATGTACCGTAAGTTTGATGTGACGGGAAATCTTCTTTTTGCATAGTAGTAAAGTTTGGATTTTTGTGGAACTAAACATGGCCCAGTGCAAGTTCAATCAATTTTTTATTTTTTTGAGATGCTCACATGCTTGACATATAATTTATAACTGGACCATTACAATGAAAACTTCAAATCTTGAAGAAACGAACTTACTAACGTCAAATTTTGCATGGCCTCGTTTCAACAACAATCCTGCGTAAACTGAAGTACTACTCCATTGTTTACGTACGTGAATGAAATTGGCGAGAAGTTGACAAGTCCATGCGTGGGCAAAATTTTCAAAAACAGCTGAAAACCATTATTTTATTTTCAACATTGTCACGATAAATGCCTGTCACGGTGGCGCACAGCTCGGTGATTCTGAGACCACGATAAACACAAAGCAACAAGAGCGCTCGCGTCACGGCTCACGGCGCATTGATGAAGACGACCATCTTGTCCAGCATCTCCTTGGCCTTGTCGCAGTCGGGTTTGAAGAGGTAGAAGACGTGGCCCTCTCCCATGGTCTCCAGCAGCTCGACGCCGGCGTCCCCGAGGCCGCCGCCGCCCCTGGCCGCGGCCACCGCCTCGGCGTACGCGCGGCCGCGCCACCTGAGGAAGTCGCCCTCCGCGGCGCACACCATGACGCGGTCGCACGCCAGCGTGTGGAGCCCCGGCGCGGCGGGCGCCATGGGGTTCATCCGCGGGTCGTCCATGCCGCTGGTCTCGGGGCACGCGAAGAACCAGAGCCCCGCGCCCATGGCGCGCGCGGCGGGGTCCGCGGGCTCCTCGCCCACGGCCTCGGAGCCCCAGAACCAGGGGTGGATGAGCACGGCGCCCTTGAGCGGCGGCGGCGGCGGGCGGGACTCCTGCTGGACGCTGACGACGATGTCCGGGTGGATGGCGAGGTGGTGGCAGATGTTGCCGCCGGCGCTGTCCCCGGCGACGAAGACGCGGGCGAGGTCCCCGTGGGCGGCGACCCAGGGGTCGGCGGCGGAGAGCACCCACTTGAGCGCGGCGAGGCAGTCGTCGTACCCCGCGGGGAGCGGGTGCTCGGGCGCCAGGCGGTAGTCGACGGACACGAGGAGCGCGGGGACGGCGGCGGCCAGCCTGTTGAGGAAGAGGTGGTAGCTGGGCGACGCGGCAGACTCGGCCACGAAGCCGCCGCCGTGGACGTACACGACGACGGGCAGCTTGGCCATGGCGCTGTCAGCGGCCACGGGGGGCAGGTAGAGGCGGACCGAGTAGGAGCCGAGGTGGACGTCCTTGGACTGGACGCCCGTGGCGGCGTCGTGGCCGGGATCCACGGGCGGGGCCACCAGGGGCCGCTCGATGCGGCCGCTCTTGTAGATCCGGAGCAGCGGGCCGAACTCGCGCACGACCTCGTCGGACGGGTCGGGGGCCGGGACGGGGAAGGGGAACGAAGGCTCGGACGACGCCATGGCGGACGCGGACGCGCGCGCGCTCGTGAGACTGAGAGCCTGTGGAGTGAGCGACGCGGGCTGTTGGACTTGCGCTTTGGCGGGCTTGTGCTTTGCCTTGTTCGCGTGCCCGGCGAGGTGGTTGGTTGGTAGCGGACGTGCGGACTCTTAGGTTTTGGCCCGTTTTCGTGGAAGGAACGGGTGCAGCGGAGCAGCAGTCACCGACAAAGTTCGGCCACGCGCGACGTGGTGATGGACTCGGTCTACGCGTCGCCGACGATGCTGACTGCACCTGATGCACTGCTACTGCTAGCTTGTCGATCGATTCGCTAAAGATCTGTGCGTATGGGCTTCTCTCTGATCTGAATTGAATCAATTTGATTACTCGTACAGCACGTCAGTTCCGTGGCTTGCTGAACCTGTCTGTGGCCGCCAAGCCTCCGCGTAACGTATCCTTCAGTTCTTCTTTTCCCTTGCAGAAGAGGAATTCATTCTCTATCTTCTAGAAGATCTGCCGGAAAAATCTCCTGTCCTTCAATATGTCATGTCATTCACTTTTATGGTATTTCTTTTTAAAAACCACTCTATTCTAGATGAGGGGATACATCTAGAGTCTGTTCCTTACATTTTATGGAACGACTCCATTGCTCATGCTAATACTACCTATTAGTTGTGAGAAATAGAGTGATAATGCACCAAACTCATTCCGTTCGAATAAAAAAAAGTAAGGAATGGGTAGATGATGGATTAGACCATTCCTCAAATCAAACACCATCTGTTTATTGCAACACGTGAACACCTTAGAGCAACTTTAGAGTCGATTTATATGCTTTCTACTTCCTCCATATCAAATTATAAGACGTTTTGTCTTTTCTAGATATATAGTTTGTGCGATGCACTTAGAGATATATATTATGCCTCGATACATAATAAAGGGAATATATCTAGAGACGACAAAACGTCTTATAACAATTTAGAATGGGAGGAGTAATTGATAGAAATAGATGTTTGTTAAAAACAACACATAATAGCTTCTTTAATTAGGTCACCAAATATAGTCATACTCTATTTCGGACTTTTCGATAGCTAAAGATGGAGAGCGGGTTGGCTCTCTACGGTGTCCTCAAGATATAGAGAAGTTGTTTGAAGATGAAAATATATAGAGACTCGTCTAAAAGACTCTTAGGGCTGATTGGTTCACGGTCTACACCGGCCACTCAGTTTGTGGCGTCGTCGAAGGCTGTGGCGGAGAGTCTGGCCACCGCACCTGTGGCGTGAATTTGTACTGCAAAAGCTCAAGGCTGCCATACTTTAAAGCTGAACCAAACAGCTCCCATCCCTCCGCGGCGTGCCACAGGTTAGACAAGCGAGGTGTGGCGGCAAGCCGAACACCCCCCTTAGATATGCTTTTATTCTCCTGGACCAAGGCAAACAACAGATTGTGGTGATGGGCTCGGCACTGCTAAAGGTAAGGTGAAGGCTGAGTCTATTTGGATCGTGGGATTAGCATGCAGCTCACCAGCCAGGCAACGATCTTAGTCTTACTAGCCGACCAAAATCAAATGCCTGAATTCGTGCCTGGCCAGGCAGTTTTGCTTAAGAACACAACTAATCATCACATGAAACTCTCTATTGGATTTAGTTTTTTTTAGGGGACTCTCTATTGGATTTAGTGACTACCAGCCTAGCACGGCCTACTCACTTGCAATATGCGCTACTATACCCAACCCAAAACGGGATGCTACTTGCTACATGCCCTGGTGGAGGTTTTGGACAAACCTGAATATTTGTAGCTTGGCCCATGACGCTTAATGGATAGGCAACATATCAGGTGTAAATCAACCAATATGTGTAAATTTAAAAACTATCAATCAGGACCACTAGATGCTAATCCAATGGATGCAGTGGGGGGCTTAAGCGTAAAAAAAAAAGACCGACGGGTGGGGGGCTTAAGCGAAAAAAATCCCATCTCTCACCTCATTCATTGGATAAGCATATAGTGGTCCTGATTGGTAGTTTCTAAGTTTACACAGATTAATTAGTTTGCATATGATACGTTGCCTAATGGACAAGGCCTATACAGCGAAACATAAATCTGAAATGAATTTCTCGGTCCGAGTCCAGCTCAATATATTTGTATTCTAATTAAAATAGCGCCTGGCCTACTGGAGCCTTTGGGGATACCAACGTGATTTTTCGGCTCTAAAAGAACTGGGATGTTTATCGGCTCGTCCCACCGAATATCATTCTATTTTCCTAAAAACCCGAAATATCATTCTATACAACTAGGTTTATATTCTTATCGGACTTGCTAGTGCCTGAATCATTCCGGATGCTAGCGTCTAGACGCTGCCCATATAGGGAGGGAGCGAACACCTAGCGTGTCGGGCTTGCGAGCGAGCGCCCCAGCAATGGGCTCGCGCCGCCTTGGACGTCGCCCACACTGTCCCCGAACGTTGTCTGCGCCGCCAGCCGCTTCTCACACACATTCCATGGCCCTGTTTACTTCGCTGAAAAAACAAGCTGAAACACTCTTCCCACTAATTTGTTGTGAGAGAAAAACACTGTTCTGGCTGAAAAAACAAGCTGAAAAAGACGGATTATAAGAGAAGCGAACATGACCCATGTGCAACACCCGATCTAGTTTTAGAACATCCAGATATAACAGTTGCAACATACACAAAATGACAGATGAAACACTTAAAACAAGCGCCTGAAACACTTGTGAAAACGCTTGAAAACATTTTACAACCATTGCAAATATATGCAATATCCAGATAAAACACTTGCAAAACATACGTATGAAACACCTGAAAAACACTTGAAATACATGCTTGTAACATGCATTATATATGCAACATCCAGATCTACTTTTGCAACGTCCAGATAAAACACTTGTAACATTCATCTGGACAGATGAAACATTTGGCAAATACACTTGAAATATATGTGTATAGCCATTACAACATGTGCAACATGCAGATCTACTTTTGCAACATCGATATACAACATTTGCAACATACGTCTGAAACATCTGAAATACTTAAAGTATACTCTTGCAACATGCACTTTTAGCGTAATATCACCATGCTGCTTGGACGAATGGAGGCTCATCGTTGCAGAGCTCGACGCTGGTGCGGAGGTCGACGGTGGCGCATGGAGCTCGTCGATGCCCCAGCGAAGGCACTACGGTGGGCGAGCACGTGCGCGAGGAGCAACTGGTGAGCATGACGGCCTGCATGGCGAGCACCCCCTGCAGCACCCATGGCGAGTGGCCAGCAGCGGATGAGCACCCCCTGCATGGCGAGCACAAGCACCACCTGCTGCGTGGCAAGCACCCCTGGCTGGCAAGCACACACGAGTTCGAGACGGGGAGGAGAATCACAAGCTGCACAACATCCTTCCTGTAACACCCCTGGTGTTACGATCTCATTTAGCACCACGATTTAGGCCTAAGTAAAATTTTTGAAAACGAGTTTCTTGGAATTTTGATTTAAAATGTACTTGATGCGGTAAGCGAAACCCGTGTGACTCAGTTTTGTGGACTCGAACCAACGCTAAGTTAAATTTCTCCGTGCGTAAAGATATTTAGGAAATGTCGGGCAACAAATCTAGCCAATAGATATCGAACGATTTGTTCTATTAGATTAAGCATGAAAAGCAACCTTTATTGATAAAATAAAATCCATTAATAAATAAAACAATATATATATATATTTACTCATGGGTTTATTTTGATAAGCACGAACTGACGAGAGAGAGCGCAGCAGCTTCGTTTATTTTTCTGGCGTACTCGTTGCATGTCATTTATTCACCGTCTCGTTTTCGTCGTGGCTCTGCATTTCTCTGCATTGCAAAGCCTCTCCTCAAATCGCATATGAACTAGTTCTCTGCGCTGGGCATCTGAAATAGGTGCATGTGGTTCGGCCTCTGTCCTCGCCATGTCTTTTCATGTTATGTGCGCGTAGCTGACGGCCACGCTACGCCTTACCGCTCTGCCTCCATTGTACAGTCGAGCTGATGACCTTATCGTGCTTCTCTCGATGGCACTATCCTGCGCACGCCTTGGCCAGCCACCCACGTGTGCTTGCTTCCTCGTCTCTCCTTTTTCAGCTGCCATGGTGGATGCGTCATCCCTAGCTCGCCCTGCCTTTGCTTCTTGATTACGCTTGTCTGATGTCCTCGTGCGTCTTAAGCCAAAGGCCAAGCTGCCACTGTCGTGCCATCCCTGCTGCTCCATGGCGCCGCCCCCTCCTCTGCTTTGCCTCGCGCGAGCTCCTGCCTTGGTCGAGGCCACCGTCGCTGCGCCACTCGCCCGCCCGTCACCGGTCCTCCCCGCGTGACCGCGCTGTCCCGCGCCGCGCTTTCCTACCGCAGCACTGGCACCCCTCTCTTCCTCTCCGCGTCGCGCGCCCTCACGCCGCCACCGTGGCCGGTCCCTTTCCCCTTTTTCGCGCGCGTGCAAGGCTGCAGCGCTACCCTCTCTACTTCACCACAACTCCACAGCCACGACTGCCTGCTCCTACTACCGAGTTGGCCACTGCACCACGCCACAGCTCAACGGCGTCCGCGTGTGGCTCTGCCTTGCCTCGCTTCTCCTCGCACCATGCTACCCCCGGCGGCCGCAGCACCTCACCGCCCCCGTCGTGTACAGCGCTGGAGCCGTCGATGCCCACGTCGTCTCGGAGCCAGCCGCACCACCGAGCTCTGGAGCGCCGTCGCCTTGGCCTACTGCTCGGCCACCGTAGCACCTTGCCGCCACTACGCCTTGCCGTCGGTGTCGAGAACCCATGCCCTGCAGCGCCTCTGTGGCCATGTCGTTGCCCTACCCTTCGTGCGTGTGCGCGAGCGCGCGTGCCATGCGGCCGCGCCGGACCTCTGGCTCCATGGCGTTGTTCCCTTCCGTGCGCCTCCTCCGCGGTCCACGCGCCGTGGCCATGCCGGTGCCCCGCCGATGCGCGCGTGTGCGCCGAGTCCGCGCATCTCCCCGCGCTGCTCCACCTCCGGCAGTAGCCCCACTATGTTGCTGCGCCTTGTCCGTCGGTGGGTTGCTCCTCTGCTCTGTGCGTTCTGCTCCTGGGAAGGAAGGTGAGATGAGTGAGAATCCAAGAAGAGATGTTATACGGGGTTCTTATTGTAAAATACGAGACTCGCGTAAATAGTATGTTTGTACCGTTAGTTGATTTAGAGAGAACTCAGGGACCTCTTCACAAATGTGCCATCGTCGGACCGCGTGGGCTGGATTGCTGGGCTGTGGCCTGCCTCACGCCTGTGGGTCGTCCGCCTGCCGCCTGGGCCACGCCCGCTTGGGGCTGCTGGGCCGCCTGCCGCTTTAGGCCTCCGCCTGCCCCGCTGGGCTGGCCGGTTGCCACCGCGTCTGGGCCACCTACGCCTGTGCGCGCCCGCTCATCGGGCTGCCACGCCGCTGGACCAGGCCGAACGGGCCGCTGGGCCGGTTGATGGCCGCTGGCCTTTAATTTCTAAAACAATTAGCCAATTTAGTCTCGGGAATAAAACTTGCAAAATCAATATAAATTTTGTAGGTGTTCAAAAATGATGAAACCAGTTTTGTTGAGTTCCTAAAATCATGATCTACCTAGTAGTGTATTTTGTTCACATGGACTCCATATGTTTTTAGGGTTGCTCTAATTATTTTAAAAATACGTAATATTGTTAAAAGGAGAACTTGTAGGAATTTTCGTGGTAAATTGGTAATAGTGTTGGATCTGAAATTTCTACAGTAGGTTCCTAGCAATATTAGGTACTTATTGTAATTGTTGTAGCTCCAAGATAATTAGTTTGCTAGATAGATAATGATGTCATATTTCGAATAAAGATTAAACTGATAGAACGGGATAAAGAAACAACTTGGGTTTGTATAACTAAAACTTTGGTTGGGAGGTAACGCTTGATTCGACAACATGGATACATAGACTAGCACGTTAGAACTATCTCGTTAGCTTGTGAGACGTAATCGGATTTCTAAGCTTTTCGGTTGTCGTCGATTATTTACGTCTATGCATTTGCATCAATGCATATTGTATAGGTACGATGATGGATCAACGGATTAATTGAAGGATGATTGGGAATCCGAAGATGGTGTAATGGTATTCTCTCCAGGAGATGATGTAATGGGATTTCTATTCAATTGACGGTGGATAATCTGAAGATACAGATACTAACTTTTTAATATATATCTTACCCAGGCAAGCCCCGGTGCATAACCCCTACTTTTCTACAGTTTAAATTATATTTGTGCATTAAATTTAAGGAGTTGAATGAAACCCACTTGCATATATATCTTTATCCTATGAGTCTTACTAATATGACAGGATCGTGTAGATTGCTATGCTACAGGACTCCGGTAGAAGTCGAGTGATGGCTGTCACTCATGAGAGATAGGAAATATATTATTGGATTATTATCACTTGGGATATATAAAAATGGTGGAAAGGAAAATAGTGACCGGGCAGAGATATGATTTGGGTATTGGTGGGTGTAAGAGGTTGTGTCGCCGTGGACGCGGGGCATGGCTTGGTTACACTGCTTTTCCTGTCTGTGTCGGTTAAGGATCGGTCATTGCATAAGGCATCGTGGGCGAGTCACAGATTTATTATCCTGGGCACATACTTATGTATGGGCGCTTGGAAGACTTGTTGCTCTCTTGTCGTGGATTCGGCTCTTTTTGGACCGACTATCAGGATGGTTTTTAGGTTAGGAGGTCCTTACACCGCACTGAGTTCGGGACACAGGGGCGGGGCTTGGAATCCCAGTTTGGACGGGGACCTAGACACCCAGGACAGGAGGGTGATGGGTTGGTCCTGCTTGTGCCCGGGGTACAAGCAGGGCATGTGTTTTCGGGGTACCCAGTTTGGGGCATTGATTCGCGAATCGCCAGGCGATCCGGTACGGCTTGTTTCGTGTCTAGCACCGTAGTAAGAACTAAAAGATGAAATGGAAAAAGGAAATCTGATTGCTTACCACCTGCTTGAAAGTAGCACAGGTGTTCACATAGAATGGTTAGTTAATGAACCAATGCGGCTATTAATAAAAATCGAATATAAGGACGCACGCTTAATAATGCTTTCTGCAAATGCAATAAACCCACAAGTCAAATAGCCTTGCATATCCTTGGAGTCTTTTCTTTCCTCCTATCGGGTAAGTCTTGCTGAGTACAATTGAGTACTCAAGGGTTTATTCCCTCTGTTGCAGGTGACAGGTGGATGCTAAAGCTGACCTTGTGTGTGGACTCCTCCTGGTGGGCTCAAAGATGATTTCCTTTACGCTGCGATCATAATTTTGTTTATAACTTTCACCAAATGCTTTTATAAATGAAAGTTTCATAATCTGTTGTCGTAGTTTATATATCAATACTTCATCATGTCATGATTAGATATTTATTTTTGCTGTAATTCTGATCACATGTTCATATTCTGTTGTTTAATTAAATTGTTTATAACTCTAATAATATGATTACATTCCGCTGTTGTAATAATAAATGTTATACTCTGATGTTGTATTAAAAGTGATGTAAGAAATGGTTAAGAATGATATAAGCTTTTATTCTCTCATTTGTGATCCTCATGGCAAAAATGTGGATTTTTGGATTCTCCCCTGAGGTGTGCCCGACGGAACCAAGCGATTTAGTATTCTCCCCTGAGTACTTAGTGTCTAATGGAAGACGAGTACTCCTAGGAGGCATCAGATTAGACGGTTCTGTCACACTTTCTCTCTCTATTGCTTTGAATGGAGAGACGGAGGAGAGAGGAGATGGAATCGGAGAGAATAAGTCTGGCCACCTGACGGGAGTAGATATTTGTGTGATGAAAAAAAATATGTGGAACACGTAGCGTCCGTCGTCCGGGTGTGGGACTAACGCCTGCAGTGGAGCATTACCCTACTCTTATAGCATGTTGCCATGGTTTGAATCTATATCTCGCTCTGGCAATGGCTTCATTCGTGTTTATTTCCATACGGATCTTTACTGGTTAGTTAATGCTATGACCTTGGGTTATATATGGGTCCAAGCTTGGTCTAATAATTCGTATATTATTGTAAAATTCACTCAGCATCCCACTTTGCATGTTAATGGTTCCATCAACGTTCCTTTTCATGGCCAGATGTCAAAGTTTTATCCTTAGCTCTACAGATTATGTCATCTTTAGTTGCCACATTATCAGGTCTTATATTTTTTAAACTTTTTCTATATATGTTTATTACTTTTATCTCTCATGTTCAACTATGTTTATTTTTAGGTTTCTTCACCGTGTAGCTTGACGTGTCGCGGCGTCCTCGATGTCTCATGGCGCCTCTTGGCGTCCCGTAGCAGCAATCGATAGCCCGTGGGCCGTGGCGGTACACGATGGCCCACTATAGCTTTGTTTAGTACAACTGTACACCTGCACGTTTTCTTCGAACGTTTGAACATCTTTGGACGTATTTGGTTGTAGGAGCTCTAGCGCGCTTGCTTAAGTTCTACACTGTTTACTTGATCGTTTCTGTGGTTTATAAGTTGGTTGATGCTATTTTATTGTAAGAGAAAAATATTATATCATAGCTGATAAGCATGGCTGATACGATCAAGCGAACATGGTGCTAGTAGCTTAGGTTGCCTTGATTTTGCTAACTAGAATTATTTAGGTGATCTCCCACTAGCTCCGTGCTCTACTTGCTTACTAGTTCAATCTTTCTATTAGGGTGCAAGCAAATTCAGATAGAGGGTGTAGTCAAGACTAGATTGTTAGTTTACTTCGGATTTAAATTGGCTAGTTTTCATGATTAATTTTTAAAAACAACTATTTAAACCCGTCTCGTTGGCCTTCTCAATCCTACAAGGAGGTTGTTATACCTAGGGATGAAAATGGGCAGAATTTGTTCCATGGACGACATGCTCTTTAGGCCGAACATCGGTGCTGACTCATTCATCACCTCTCTCTCATCTGGATGCAATACCAGTGGCCGCAAGGGTGTCCATTTGGTTAACCGAAACCAATCGATTCGGTTCTTCAGTTTTCTAGAAACTTCAGTTCCTTAAGAACCCTGGACTGATCGGTTCTTTTAAAAAATAGGAGTCGGCAAAATGTGTTTTTAGTTTTTTTGGTTTGGTTCCGGTCGTAACCGAACTAACCGATTCCCCTTACGGGTCTACCAAGCCAAGAAAAAAAAAGAAAGGAAATAAAAAAAGAAAAAGAAAAAGTGGCCGCCACGGTCGCTGGGTCCGCTATCGGCGCTGCCACGCACACTTGTTGGAAGGGGCGTGCTGCAGCCAGTGGAGAGGTTGATGTCGCCGTCACTTTGATGCCGTCTTGCCACAACTCGCCTCGCCTCCGCGCTGTTGCGCCATTGGTCTGCCTCCACGCCTCGCCTTGCGCTCGCTCCTCGCTGCTGCATGCCTCGCCACATGCATCGCTGCCGTCGTGGTGACTGGGGAAGGAGCCGTGGGGGCGTAGGCACTGCCGTACTAGGGAAGGAGATGTGAGGGGTAACTGGGCTGAATGAGCAAGGACGACGAAAGAGGGGGGCGACAAGGAGGAGGCGGGCTAGTTGGGGATGTGGAGTGGGGTGTTTATATACTAGGGTTTCTGTAATGAGCTAGTTGAGCTACATGTTTCTATGTTTGGAAACTCCAGATTTCGGTTAATTGAGGACGAAAAACGAATTAACGAGTGAAATTCGGTTAATTGAAAATAGAAACCAAATCAAGGACCGAATATTTCGGTTTCAATTTCCATTCCGGTTATTTTGATTGGTTCTCGGTTAATTTTGCCCACACCTGGCTCGTGGCCTTCCGTCCTTGCCCCCCTCGGGCAGCCGATGGAGCCATGGCAAAAGGGAAAATGAAGAGCGTTTGTGGATGGTTGCCGTCATGCTGTGTTATATTTATGCAAATTTTCAACTGATTGCCAATAGAACATCTCGTTCTCAGTGACGAATCTAGGATTTTAGATCAGGGTATGCCGTAAAAAAATTCATATACAAATCGGTAAAATCATTTGATAATTTAGTAACAATTATGAAATTTGTAATGTAATTCGGCATATATACACTAAATAACACGATAAATTTTTAATTTGAAGATTAAGTTGAAAAACATCCACAACATTACAATATGAATAGTTCAAGCATCGTAATGATAGCTCCAAATATATGCATAAAAGAGAGTAAGAGACTTACAATACTACTTATCTGACTTTTTTAGCCGACGCTTTATATGGGACATGAATGTGTTGATGATATCACCTTCTTCCAGCCAATTACTAAAAAGCAATGCAATATCTCATCTCTCTTGATAACTACACAATTATTAAAAACACAATACCAAACAATTAAACAAATTGCAAGTGCATGGATTGAATCCTCAATCCTCATATGTGATGACACAAACACTCACATGGTACTAAATTGTTGATCAATTTCGGTTGTCTCTGATGTTGAGCAAATCTCCAATCTCACTGCATATTATTGATGACCGGATGATATTAGCCATGTATATAAACATGATCTTTCTATAGAAAGACGAATAGTAAAAAAAGAGATTGATTCTCACCGCGGTGGCTCAGGCAGTCGGACTATATATGCACGTTAATTGTGCACGCGCATCGGGCCGATCCTCCATGTCACGTACTCGGCGGTCCGCGCCGCGAAGATTCAAGCCTCGAGACGGCAGCCAACGGGCGAGACTCTAATCTGCAATACTAGTAGATCAATAGGAAGTCCAGGCGTTGACGGTCAGGAACTGCGTGTTCTAAAGACTGGACCTTGACTTTCCGAATTTTCGCCTGGCGTCCTTATGGCCGCGTGGACAGGACCTGGGCTTCCCGTCCGTATGGCCGCGTGGGCCTGGAAACCAGGAAATTCTATCGTCTCTCGGCAAGGAGCAACTGCTGTGTTCGTTTCCATGGTGTAGGTATGGTCTTTTTTAAGCTATTGCTGGATGTCTTGTCGGTAACGTTAACGCGTGTCATTGTTCATGGCCAGAGGGATTTGAATTTATGCAGTGAAACCAATCCTGACGCGTGCAAATGCATGGATCATGATAGTCGGCTTTGTACTTTGTACCCGGAGCCGCTCAAAGAAAAACCGGAGGAGGGGGCCCTCCTCCTCCTCCTGCTGCTGCTCGGCTCGGCCAGTCGGCCTGCCTACCTTTGCCGAAATTGTGCAATGCGCGTGGCGGGCTGGATTTCCGCGTCCCGTACTCCTCCAAATTCTCTTCCCCTCCCATGTGACCCGTCCGACCACCCCCTCTCCTCTCTTCCTCTTCCTCGCACCACCACCACCATTCCTCCCTCCCTCTCCTCGCCTCCCAAAAAAAGGCACCGCACCAAAAGGGGGTGTGAGAGGCACGGGGACCGCCCGCCTCGCTCGCTCGCCTGCACACCGGATTCGGCGCCGCGGCGGTGGTTGCAGCGGCGGCGGCTTGTCCGGCGGGGAGATGTCTTCGCGCTCGGGGTCCACGGGCGGCGGCGGGAGCACCGGCGGCGGGAGCAGCCAGGGGGGAGGCGCCGCGGTGCCGCTGGCCGTGCTGCTCAGGCGGGAGGTCGCCAGCGAGCGCACCGCGTCGGAGCGCCCGGAGCTGCACTCGGGCCTCTTCAGCCAGGCCAAGAAAGGCGAGGACTTCACCTTCCTCAAGCCCGAATGCGAGCGCGTCCCCGGCGTCTCGTCCTCCTCCTTCTCCGCCTTCGGCGTAAGCGCACGCGCACCCCCTCTTCCCCTCTCCATCTCTCCCCTCCCGTCGCGATAGCCGCCCCCGATCTGTGGTCACGTGGATCGCTGCCCCCTGCCTGGCCTGGGGGCATCTAGGTGGGGTGGCGATGCGCGATCGGCTTGGTGCGCCAAATATTATAGGTTTCAGGGTGAATTTCGTGTTTGGGATAGGTGGGTGTCGGAATTAGGATTCGGCTGGTGGTATGGAACATCCATGACAACCCTTTACGGTCTACTCCCATTGATGTATACATAAATGCCGTTACTAGGTGGTGGTTAAAAGTGTTTACATAGGGAAAATGTGTGCTTGAGCTTGGATCACCAAACAAGCCCCATTTCTAAGCGATGTCGCTTTGTTGCAGCTGTTTGATGGGCATAATGGGAATGGAGCGGCGATTTACACCAAGGAGAATCTCTTGAACAACGTCTTGAGCGCGGTCCCTGCTGATCTCAACAGGGAAGACTGGCTTGCTGCACTCCCAAGAGCGCTGGTTGCTGCATTCGTCAAAACCGATAAAGATTTCCAGACTAAAGGTGTGTGATCCAAAAAGTGACACAGCATCGACTAATCTTTATGTGTTGTATCGATGAACTTATCTAGCCGTCCAGGTTCTTTTCCTTGTCTATTGCCATAATTTCCTTGTGGACAAGATAAAGAAGATTGAGATGTTATACCATAATTCCGGATGTTATTGTGCCTATCGCCATTGTCATACATACACAACATATTCGAGATAACACATCTCTTAATCTTACTAACATCAAAAGGAAGTAGATTTCCTACTACTAGATTATACTGCCATATGTTTTACCATGGATTCCTATGACCCGAACCAGCTTTACTCATTACTATATCTATTTGGTTGTCTGTTACAGCACGTTCTTCAGGGACAACTGTGACATTTGTCATAATAGATGGATTGGTCATCAGTGTTGCATCAGTTGGCGATTCCCGTTGTGTACTACAAGCTGAAGGTTCAATTTATCATTTATCCTCTGATCATCGATTTGATGCAAGTAAAGAGGAGTAAGATTGTTTCTCCTGATGGCTGATGCACATCCCTTCCCCTTTCTCATGGCAACCTCTTTGTTCCTTTAACTTAATTTTTTATGTGCAGGGTTGATCGTGTAACAGAATGTGGAGGTGATGTGGGAAGGCTAAATGTTGTTGGTGGTGCTGAGGTTTGAACTTCGCTCATATTTTTTCTTGTTAGCTAATGCTGAGGAATGATCATGTTGCTCATATTGCTTAAATTAAGTGCATGAATATCCAATATGACATGCAAGTTCTAATCATGTCACGTAATAGTTGGATGTGCTTCATGCAGTTCTAATATTACATCGACAACTAGTTTAGGTGGCTTCTAGTTGCATATGCATGTTTTATGCAATTATGCTTGCCTTTTGTTTTTCACATATCTGAGCTTTGAATTCAGCCCTTCATTTTATGTTAAATCAAGAAATAGCTTTTGAACCTGATCTAAAGTGTTCTACCAATAGTCAATGTGAAAACCTTGATCATTATGTCTATAAGGAGCGTTGCATCCATCATTAATTGTAGGAGTGGCAGGGAGGCGAGTGCATGTGCCATGTGGGTGGAGGGAAGGGGTGCTGGTGCAAGGGTATAGAGTGGGAAGAAGGAAAGGTGGTAGAGTGGCCCCTTTCAGGTGGTAGGATAGGAGGGTTAACACCATGAGCAGGCTATGATTTTGGATTTTTGGTTAAGTGCTCTTTGTTTTTTTTTTCTTTCCACCTGCTTGACCTATATTTAATTTTCTTACCTCCAGATTGGCCCCCTTAGGTGTTGGCCTGGAGGTTTGTGCCTATCAAGGTCAATCGGAGATCAAGATGTTGGTGAATTTATTGTTCCAGTTCCTCTTGTGAAGCAAGTAAAGGTATGCACGGTTTAATTCTTCACATCAGCTTTGCAGGACTGTACTTAGTTTGCTTTGAAATCTTATGGCTTACCCTTTCCACTGTAAATCCTATATTACTAATAAAGTTACAGTTTCTCCAAGTCTCTTGCCTTAGTGTAACATTTTGCATTTGTTCAAACTTATATTTTCTTATGGTAACTACCTCTTCTCACATGACCACAATTTTCTCTAGTACTATTTCCGTGTCCAGTGTGAAGAATATATCATTCTACCACCAATGTTGGGTTATGTACCTTGTAGTTATGCTAAGCCACTTGCATAAACTGCCTACTTTTCTACTTGTCCTTTTTGAGAGAATCACAATTAGCTAGGTGATTTTGTTGAGTTATTATTCAGCATTATGTCAATAGCATTGGCATTCAAACCTTAATCTCTCTCCTAATATGTGTAGCTATTCAGCACTATGTCAATATCTTCAGCATTCAAACCGTAATCTGCCTCCTAATATGTGTAGCTATCTACTGCGGGAGGTCGACTTATTATTGCAAGTGATGGTGTTTGGGATGCCTTGTCTCCAGAAGTAGCTTTTAACTGTTCACGTGGACTTCCTCCGGTGCCTGCAGCTGAGCAAATCGTTAAAGTAACTTCCTTTCTATGTGCAGCCATAAATCTTGAATGATACTCTTATTTACATATCTGAAACCTTTTGCAGACTGCTGTGCAATCAAAAGGACTGAGGGATGATACCACCTGTATTGTTGTTGATATAATAGTAGAAAAAAACAACCCTTGCATGCCACATGCTAAAAAGCAACCAGGGATTGGTGTCTTCAAAAATATGTTCGGCAAGAAAAAATCATCGGATTCATCATCCCATTCCCATACAGATAGAGAATATACAGAGCCAGATAACGTGGAGGAAATATTTGAGGATGGGTGTGCGCTTCTTTCTAGACGGTTGGTTCCCTAATTTCATATTGATAATTAAGTCTTGTACAATTAGATGGAAACTTGATTTTATTTTCAACATTTTGCACCAGGAGTTGTAAATATGAACTTTGCAATTTTGTCATTGTTGAATGCAGGCTGGATTCTGAATACCCTGTTCGAAATATGTTCAAACTCTTCATATGTGCCATTTGTCAAGTAGAGTTAAAGCCAAACCAAGGGATATCTGTACATGAAGATTCATCACAACCTGGGAGCTTGCGTCGCTGGGATGGTCCATTCCTTTGCCAGAGCTGTCAGGAGAAGAAAGAAGCAATGGAGGGAAAGCGTCGTTCACGAGGTCTTATTTGGAGACCTGTTATTTATATTTGATCATTTATCATGAAGCATGAATATGCCTTTTCTTATACTATCTGCGGCCATTAATATTCTGCAGATTCATCAAGAAACAGTGGGTCAAGTGAATAGTTGACATGTGTAGAGTGATCAGGTAACTACTGACCAACAACACCCCAGCACCACCATTTTGCAGCATTTCTTCTGCTGTGGCACTTCCTTGATCACGTGTAATGTCTGGGAGTTCTGATCTAGAACTAGATTGAAGTATTGAATCGCCATTGCCATTGTGGAGGTGGCTGCTGCTTATAGCTCTCATCCCAAGTGAGGAGCATGCCTTGTCCTCAGCAAGGTTGTTGCCCAGGAATGCAGGCAGCTTTACTCAGCCCTTTGACCTTGATGGCAAATACAGGTTGAAAGATTAACGATGCCAAAATGATATGGCTTGTCTATTCTAAGGTCAACTGCTGCAACAAGAATTGCTCTTCGTATAGAGTTCTGACAAGTAGTTATGGCACTGTTTCTGAATTAGGACTAGGCGCTTGCATCAAATTTTCCCCGTTCAAGCTGGCCTTAATTTATGGCTAGAGACCTTAGAGTACTATCAGTCCCTGTTGAGTAGGGATGAAAACGGATCGGATACGAACGGATATCACCGATATTATATTTTTTTATATTTTTGTTCGGATTCGAATACGGATAGTGTCAACTATGTCGGATAAGATACGATTGGATATCGACATCATAAATATGCTATTTGAGTATTCGGATACGGATACGGTATCAGATGTTGGATATCCGGACTTGGATACTGATAGATCTCAACCCCTCTAAACGGATGCGGTTTTGAATACGGTTGGAAAATATCCGTACCGTTTTCATCCCTACTGTTGAGGTCCAGCCTTTGCTGACACCAATGTAATTATCATCTAAAAATATTCTTTGAAGCAGCTGTGATTCATCAGCAAGACATTAGTTGTCATGTACAATGTACAAAATCTTGCTAACAAGACAGATCTGTTTCCTCCTCAGTGTTTTGTCATTACTTGGATGAAAATCAATTGGTGTGCCAATTGGAGGAAAGAAATTGTTCTAGTAAATGCTGATGGTAGACTTGACTCACTGGAGGTGTCACTGACCCTTTTTGTATATTTTATTTTATTTTTCGTAATAATGTCTTATAGTTCTGAGTATGAAATTTGTTTCTGCACGGGAGATTCCCCAGCCGAAAGTATGCTGTAATATGTTCCGAAGAAGTTCAGTCGAAAAATACTCCATATGCAGAATGATGGCAAGATGTCTCTGTTCCTTGTGTGTGAAAAATAATGGCCAAAATGAAAACTGGAGTTACCGAATGTTTCTGTCTATCATAATAATGTATCATTTAGAAAAAGTAAAATTGTACTTTATACAAGGAATATACAAACTTGAAAAAAGGTTCTGTCTATTGCGTGCTCGAGTGTCCAAACACTCAGATTCGTTTCCTTCATTGTTCTTCCTCATCCTGCCGACGCGCCGTCACCGCCCGTTGCGGTTTGGTAGGGTCTCGCCGGAGCTCCATGATGGCCTCCTTCTTCTCCTTCTCTCGGTGCCGCCATGGCCATGGATGCCCCCGCCTGGTCCGGTCGCCTCCACCGTCGTTGGAACCCTAACACCATCTTTCATCGTCCCCACCGCTTGGCCGGTCTACTTCCCCTGAGTCCCTTCTAGGGAGAGAGGTTGGAGATGAGAAAAATGAGAGAAGAGGAATCGAAGGTTGTGACTTGTGATGAGGGAGAGAAACACTCGTGTTGTTGACCTTTTCCGTTAAAAAAATATATTTTGTAAGATTTTGAAATCCCATTTTAGAGTGATCTGCCTAATCGTCGCAAATCCAAACATCCAATAGTCGTGCCACGCTTCAATGTCAAAGGTCCATCAAATTTCATTTTGCAAAAATGGGCCCGTCAATTTCCTGTAAAGAAATCCAGCCACATAACACGTCCTTTTTCTCCTTTTGATTGAACTCACAATTTAAAAAAACTTTTTGTTAAAGAGAGATACAAAAAATAGGAATAAATCTAAAAGCAGCAATATCCACAGACACCTCGACGGACCACTAGAATGCAGCCATGATCGCCTCCTCCCTCCTCCCCCTCCGCTCCGTCTTCGTCCTCCCGTCCAGCGCCGCCTCCCGCTCCCGTCCCGCCACCGCCACCCTCCTTCCCGTTCCAAGGATCAGCCTCAGCCGCCGCTTCGCCGCCTCCGCGACTGAGAGCAGCAGCGAGGAAGAAGAAGCGGCGGCCCGGAGCACGAACGGATCCCTCCCGGGCCTGCCCCCAGTGGAGGAGGAGGAGGAGGAGTTCTGCCCGGTGGACTGCGTGACGGAGTTCAAGACGGACGAGGAGTTCCAGCGCCACCTGGAGCGGTCCAAGGCCACGGGCGCCCTGGTGGTGGTGGACTTCTACCGGCCCTCCTGCGGCAGCTGCAAGTACATCGAGAAGGGCTTCATTCGCCTCTGCAAGGGCTCCGGCGACGACGGCTCCCCCGTCGTCTTCCTCAAGCACAACGTCCGTCCGTATACACTTAGGGCAGACGCCGCCTGCACAGCAAGGCAGCAAGCTATTGCTGTACAGCATCGCAATGCAACACGCGTGGTTGATTTCATGATTTGGGGGTAATGCTGCTGATGATGCAGGTGATCGACGAGTACGACGAGCAGTCGGAGGTGGCGGACCGGCTGCGCATCAAGATCGTGCCGCTCTTCCACTTCTACAAGGACGGCGTGCTGGTGGAGTCGTTCGCGACGAGGGACAAGGAGAGGATCCTCGCCGCCATCCGGAAGTACACCTCGGCCGAGCAAGAACCTGAGTAAGTCACCTCGTTCTGATCTGCTTCGATTTGACAAAAATATTATCAGATCTTCTAGTGATGCTGCATACTCTGTGTTCGCCCTTTTTCCAAAAAAAAAACTTTGTTGTTGTGTTTATTGGTTATGTGAGATACGCATAGCAACAGGCAGCAGCCTTTAATCGAGACACAGGGCTTAGCACGATCTCCATACCAGATGTTCTTAGGTAGCAATGGACTAGATTGTTTCTAGGACCCCAATAGACGCATTTTTCTTTGAGAGTAGCCTGTTTTTTGAGTTGTTCATCAAACCATCAGGCTACCATGCCTTTTTCCCAGGATGCTAAGAGCCACTTTTTTTTCTCAAGAAAATGGTGGCACGAGTAATTTACTGTCGGTGTGTATTCACATGAAAACATCGCTGCGCTTTTGCAACTGTGCCAACAATGGGATGACATTTCCATTTCCCTTGCAGAGAAGAAGAGCAGCAGGAGTGATTCAACTCCAGTGGCGGACATCAGTTTCCTCGAGAGGTTGCAGATAGCCTAGGTATGTAGAATTGGAGAGACCATGCACAACATCACAGGATTGTTTGGAGCTTCGATGCCTGTCCCCGCATTTGGGATGTGTAAGCTACCACCAGCAGTATATCATGATTCATGAGTCTGGATCAGTGTACCATTATCTGTAAGTACGCCCCGTTCGGCTGGTAGAATTTTAGCTGAAATTGGCTGAAAACACTGTTCTGGCTGAATTGCAGTGAGAGAAAAACACCGTTCCGGCTAAAAAAAAAAAACCTGTTATTTATATCTGAACCAAACATGCGTCCTTATTTGTACCCCAGTGCAGACCGGGAACGGAATCTGACGCGTTGTGCAGGGCGCAAATTTGTTTTACTGTCTCTGCGCCAGCTCCAGTAGCTGTGATATAAAAATCAGTTGATCCACCATTGTTTTTCCTTTAGAAAAATATAATTACTTAGAAATAGAAGCTGTAAAGCCCCTTCGTGTTACTGTGTTTTTTTTACCAAGAAAAAAGTCCTTTTGACCACCTTCAACTTTTACTAGAGTCCGATTTTTTCATCCTTATATTTATAAAAACAGAATTTTTAAACCATAAAGATAGAACATGATTTTAGGGAAAAAATACTAGGTTGATAATTTTCTGAGCTTTTCGACGATTTTCCTAGGATCACAATGGATTTTAGGATTTTTAGTTACATAAATTTTCTTTGAAAAATGTTTGATATTTTTTTCAAACATGGCGGAAATGGGGAGCAAGCTGGGACAGGGCCCATCTGTGTTGGGCTCTATCAGGGTTCATTTAGGCCATAACCAACCACTGATACAAAACGCAGTGAGGCCCATGTCCCTCTCGTCTCCTATACGGACGGAGAAAAAGAGATGCGAGGAGTCGGAGGTCCACTGCTCACCATCGGGGATCTACTCAGCGACCTCGCCGTCGACGGCGGTGACGACCCCCTCGTCGGCGTCGGAGATGCGTCCGCCCCCTCCTCTCCATTGGCGGCGCAGCAATCGAGGAAGGCCGATCCGTCCGATCTCAGCCGGCTCTTCGAGGTTAGGGCTCGTTTCCCCTCCACCCAATGTTCTCTCGATCGGGGTTCCATCCATTGACTCTTCCGTCGTGGGTTACTCTTATACTTCTGGGATCGTAGAATTGACTGCCCAATTTGGAGTGGAGCATCGTATCCATGTGTTTTTTCCCCGTTATATTACGCACTCAGCTGTTGCCATATGGTGCCATGGTGGGCGAGCAGCCGCTGCGGCAAGGGCGGGCGTGCTGGGTGCGGCTGGCAATCTGGCATCAAAGCACGGCTTCCTTGATTTTTTTTTTTTGATAAAACACGGCTTCCTTGATTGATTGCTTGCATGCTGTACGTGAGCACGGGTTGCCTTGCATGCACGGCGGACGGTGAGCACAGCTGGTGACGGACGGCGCTTGCAACATGCTCGGTGAAATGCCCAAAAGAACACAGTTCATCCTATACATCTCTATACCACCAACCAAACGGTACACAGGGATGATCCCTTCCTTTCAAACCAAAATCAGCGGTGTGATCACCCCGTTCCAGAAAAACTGAGATGGAACCGTCTCTGTCGTCCCCAAACCAAACACAACCTTACTTGATTTCACTGGGAGAAATGAAGACTACGGCTTTACAACAGCTCAGCTTGATTTATGTAGATGCAATTCTATTGACCTGATTGTTGTGAATTTACATAAACGTTCAATGCCTTGCCCTAGGCTTCTTTGCCAATCGTGCCTGGCGGAGAAGTTAGTTGCATTGCTGCAGTTTTAGTCACAAGAGATATTTTGCTGCTGCAATTTTAGTCAGAAGAGCTACATTTGCGATTCACGGGAAAACTAAATAGAGTGCTACATTTATTGATGCAGTTTTGGTAATCCGTGTCTGCCACCAGAGTATTAGCTGTTCAGATCATCAGTATGTTATTATACTATTTTCATACTTGTCTGGTTAACCTCACTCAGATGTCTCAATTCTCAACTAAAAAAATCTTCAGTTTGGATCCTTTCATTTTGGAGGAATTGGAATGTACTTATGGCCCGTTCGGTTGAAGGGGAATGGCTCCCTGGAAATAATCCAGGCTGGTTTCGTATTCTAATTTAAATAGGCTTCGTCAATTGGAATTATTCCTGGCTAGGTTTTAGCTTAACCGAACGTGCCCTTAATGGATTAAGCTATTTAGCTTGGAATTTGACATTCTTCCCAAGTTCACATTTAAGTCTATCTCAAATTCATAGTGGGAGATGGAAATTGATTCTATAGATCACCATGCAATGTTTCTACTCTCCAACTTATAGCACGCTCTTCAACTCGCTTCCCTATAGTAGAAATTCGTATCTTCCTTGTATGGCTAACAATAATATACAAATATATTCCATATAGAACCATATTAGCTTAATTAATTTGTGCATAAATAATAATTATTAGAATGAATTCAATTCCAGGGATCCAAACGAGCCATTACTGAATTTTGAGTTTGTTCATGATGCTATCAGGAACACTACAACAATTTGATGAAGGCTCTACAAGAGAAGGATCCTTCATGGCCCTCGCTGATGCTGAAGGTATGGTTCTTGCTTTCCCATTCCTTGTACACTTGTACCTGTTCCATGTAACTAATAATGCTGTGGTTATGTCTGCCTCTAGCTGTGCACGGCGTTGAAGACTGCAGATAAGCTGGTGAGCTGCGCGAACACGAACGCGGAACAACTGCTGGAGAAGGTGAAGGCACTGGAGGACGTCCTTGAGAGGGGTGATCATGCGGTGGCAGAGATTGTAGAAGCTCTCCAGAGGTCAGGCCTCGCCAAGAATCATCATGGTTCCCAATCAAAAACGGCTAGCAAGTAGTGACATAGTGCTGTAGTGGTGTGGCTTTTTGGTTTATCATCATATCATGCAAATCTCTGGGTATTGTGAAGAGTTGTATTTCAACCTGTGCCTCCACGGCTTTTGCAGTCTGCCCTGTGCTTTACACTCTTTTGTGTTTATCCTGTCAGACGTAGTGGGTACATGCTCCTTTCTTCTTGGATCATTATTAGCTTGTTTCCTGATTAGGTATGTTCAGGTCTGAAATCAACTCGAGATTCTTGAGCAGAAAGACACTAAAAATGTCTGATTGAGTACGCTTTGTGAAATGTGAGAACTTAACCGGCTGCATTGTCCATTCTTCTTATCTTTGAACGCAGAACTTCTTTCAAACCAGTAAAAAGGGTGGTTTCACCTAAACTATGTAGGAGTTTACATGTAACATTTCAATTCACATAAAATCCAGCATACCAAGACGTCCTGAATTTGTCCAAAATGTTTCAAAATGGGATATCAGTATCCAAAGGCACGTAGTATGAATTTGCAAGGTTCATATTTGGGAGTTGGGACTACAGTTTCTCACCCTGTACAGAAAAGTGCGTTGTTTCTCGTGAAGGAGCAATCCAGAAAAAGTACACCTAAGCGGCCTCAGGCTGAAGCAAAATCGCAATAAGAAAACTTGCAAGGACTAGACTGAACAAAGCAGCTCCCCGGTCGATCTCTGAATGCTGTCTCTTTCCCCTTCTCGGCGCCGGCCGGAGTCGGAGAAGGCCACCACGGGGCGGGCGATGGACAGAAACAACCTCCTGGCGGCGTGGCCGGTCGTGGGACCGGGCGTCGCCGGCGCCGTATTCGGCGCCGGGTGGTGGTTCTGGGTCGACGCGGTCGTCTGCAGCGCCGCCGCCGTCCCATTCCTCCACTACCTCCCAGGTAGAGCTAAGCGCGCGCCGTTCCCCGCGAGCGTCGCGCCCTCGTCTCGCCTCCTTCGCTCTTGTGTTCCCTGTAAGCTAGGATTTTAACCCCGCCCGTGGATTCTGTCTTGATTAGGGTTCTTCGCCTCGTTCGCCGCGCTCATGTTCAATGCCGTCAACCGGGAAGACATCGGCGATGGCTACTACTCACCGTACGACGATTCCGAGTGGAGGTGAGGGAGAAATTATTGAACCCTAGCCAGGTTTATGGTTTCTGGTTCTAACGTGATTTCATTTCTAGTACTGATGCAATTAATTGAATCGTCCAGCGGTGTGATTCAGCAAATATCATGCTTGATTGCACTAGTTATGATGATATTACTTGCTGCGTAGCTGTGCATATTTATTTATCTGCTGTGTATTGTAGCCTAGAACCTGATCACTTATGGAATTAAGAGTTTTGGTGTCTTGATCGATAGGGCAAGTGATTTTGGACTTTTCGTTTTTCTGATGAGAACGGGATCTTAGGCTTATATTTGGCTTGGAACTCGAAGTGCCAACTTCTAAAAATAGTTGTAACAGAATAGTTTGGGCAGAAATTGCATTGTGTCGAATGGGATTCACTTTCACACTTAGAAGCATTTGAGCCATGTTAAAGCTACCGACTCACGCATTTTCCTGTCACTGGATTGCCATGGAAATGGGGTGAGGGCAACACTAACTAAACTAGAAAGCAAAAAAAAAAAGATATAAATGAAAGGAAGAACCCCAGTTTCACCATCTAAATTCCAAGAGTAGCACAGGTTAGGCGTGCTACAATTTCTAGCTGCTGTTTGGTTCACTGCCACAGTTGTGATTTGCCACAGATTCTTAGCCCCATGGCCTATGTGTCATAGATAGATACATTTTGATGCCAAACTTTGCCAACAATTTCTTTGGCAGCGATACATTGCCTAAGGTTAGTTGTGGCAAGGTTAGGTACCAACCAAACATTCATATTCAGCCATCCATCTGAGGCTTTTAACCTTTGTGCCAAATAAACTGAAACTACAGGAAGTAGAGATACATAATTTAATCACCATTACTTGTTTGCATAAATCACTTAAGAAATTATCAAATGCTCACTTTGTTTCTCTACCTGTTATTTTGAAGAAGAAAAAATATGCTATTTAAATTTTCACTTCTATTCTATGCACACATCACTTCACAGATTAACAGATTCACGAACCACTGTTGTAAGGAAGGATGTTCTCTTGAATTTTTGTGACTCCTGTCTGATTTAACATTTACCCCTCTTTTACTATATGACAACGGAACACATTGAATTGCAGGGTGAAACTCTGGCTTTTTATTTCATATGTGGTGTCTTTTGTCTCGTTGGCTGGGTCAGTCGGTTTTTTGGTTCAAGATGCGCTTACAGATACGGGGCCATCTACGTGGACTGGCACTGCTGGTGTCCTGCAGTGCGTGTTTGTGTTAGTGAGGTATTTACTCTTTCCTTTGGTCGATTGATATTTCAGTTCTACAGTGTGTGTTTGTGTCTTCTGTGAGCTTATTATAGGTGTTGGTGATGTATCTTGCAGTGGGTTGATCTACTGGACGTGCCACTCTGAAGATTGATTTAAGAAGTATAGGTATGACCAAGAAAGACGCGGATGCTAAAGGGGAATATGATTCGGGCTTGTTGGCTGAAATGCAAACAGTGTATCATGGTCTATTGTACTCCCTTAGTTCCAAATTATAAGACGTTTTGACTTTTCTAGATTCATAACTTTTGATATGCACCTAGATATATATTATGTCTAGATACATAGTAAAATCTATGAATCTAGAAATACCAAAACGTCTTATAATTTGGGATAGAGGGAGTATCACCCAAGCCTCGAAGTTTGGTATTAATACAAATATAGTCGTGTACCATGCTGCTTAAAATTAGTTTCTAAGATGTTGTTTTGGAGCAAGAAACTTCTAGGGATGATAAGTAGTCAGTAAATATATTGTCACATTTTCCCTGTTGACCAATTTCTCGTGCAAAGTTGGCCAACTGTTGTCTGCTCTTGTACCACCAGAGGAGCCCCATTTCTGTTGCCAACATCTGTAGCCGCTAGTCATGTCTGTAAAGTCGTCAATTACTCAATTCTGATGATTGGAACCTGCAATCTCTTTGAAGATTGGGAGGTGTGACTATTAAGGTCATATATCATATCGCATCACCTCACCTGTTCAAGTCTAATCTAAATGGCAGTCCAGTCAGAATAATGCATCCTATCTTTATGCTATGTTGGTAGTTCATGACTTAAAAGAAAATGGAAAAATCCAGTCCGTTGGCACACTTGTTTAAATTGACAGTTGACACACATGTAATCCACAGCCATTGGCTTGCCGTGCTGCTTGACTGGTACGCCACTATATACTATTCTTCCAGAAGGAATTGCCGTTGCCTTACCTTGCACGTCCGGCAGTACGGCGCAGAGGAACAAACACGCTTATCGCTATAGTTTCTGTGACTTATAAGTTGACTGATGTTGTTTTTTTTTATAGAAAGACACAAGCGAACAGGGTGAAAAGGGACAGTCCTCATCAGTGTCTTTTTACGAGTCCAGTTCTACGCTGCTTCTGTTTTACGAGTTCAGTTCTAAGCGAACAGGGTGAAAAGGGATCGTCCTCGTCAGTGTCTTTTTACGAGTCCAGTTCTACGCTTCTGTTTTACGAGCCCAGTTGACTTCGATCTGAAACTATAGCGTATAGGCCCTCGGCCGAGGCTCGAGCTGAACAGCCTATATGATCGTTGATTATAAACTGGAATAATATTTTTTTTTACACTAAATCAACCAGCAATAAATAATCCATAATTATTTACGACGAAACGAACAGGCTGGAAGTCCAGGAGAAGGACCCATGGGGTCAAGATTGGAAGCTTTCCAGGCAATTTTGGCGTCGGTTCGTCAACAAGCATGTGTTAGGGCCATGACCATGACATTCTTTGCTTAGCAATCATTTCCACAACATTTTTGCCCCGTTCTGAACGAACATTGTTTTCCTGTGAGAACAAATCAGTATAAGCCAAATTTCAGCGAAGCGAAACAAACAGCAGCTGTTTTCAAAAATTTCAGTGCCGCCACGATTTTAATCCGTCAGGGGGGAAAGTTCATGAATTATAGTGTGTGTGCCATGATATCGACAGTAACGTATCCCGGATGTCGCAACAGGCAAACAAGAGGAGGGGACGGTCTCAACTCTCAGCAGCGGAAGGGCCGAGTAGGGATACGCCCTCTCAAGTTTCAACAGCTCGAGGAATTCCGGTGGTGGCACGTGCCAGGACGCCATAGCTTATTGCCTAGTTGCCCTCCCAAATGGTCAAAGTGCTTATAGTTTAGGCTGCGTTTAGTTCAGGCCAGAGTTGGCGCCGCCTGAAATGCAGTCGCACTGTAGCGTACTATAGCATTTCGTTTGTATTTGGTAATAATTGTTCAAACATTGACTAATTAGGCTTAAAACGTTCGGCTTGCAAAGTACAATTAAACTGTGCAATTAGTTTTTGATTTCGTCTATATTTAATACTTCATGCATGTACCGCAAGTTTGATGTGATGGAGTTCTTTTTGCATAGTGCCAGGGAAGCTGCCGCTTTGCCAAATGGTTGCACCTAACAGGGCCATCATTGCTTGAGACGGAATGTTCCTGCACCTATCAGTTTTAGACCGCAGAATCTTGGAAAAATGCTATCAGAGGCCGGACGTGTGAGGTGGCAGGATCTCATCAGTCACGAGCTTGAGCGTTGCCTTTTTGAAATACGGAGTACTACTGTATAAGGCAGGCCTCCTTTCACGTACTCTTAAACCTAGTTGATGTATTTTTTTTATCTAAAATAGTGTTTTTTTTCATAAATTCCTTCAGATTCCTCCAGAATTCCTCCAAGCGAACGAGGCCGATGTACCGTAGGTTTAAATATGAGTGCTTAAGAAAACAGAGTGCTGTTAAATCATTAACCGCTTGCACTGCATACGTGTTATTCCCTTCAATACAAATAAGCTTAACTAATCTTGTTAGCACACTAGAGCAGCAGGAGAAAGTTTAATCACCTTATCTATACCTAGTACTCCCTCCATCCCTAACTAAATCAGTATCTATAGTTGCTCTAAGTAAAAAAATTTCAATGTTTGAACAAAGAAGTATAAATATTTGTCAAATGAGCACATTATGAAAATATTATTTATAGTGCAACTAATGATACTACTAATTTGGTGTCTTAAATCTTGATGCTCGTTTCTATAAAATTCAGTCAGATTTAAAAAAGTTTCACTTCACAACTCTAGGAACTGATTTATTTAGGGACAATGGGAGTATTAAAAAAAAGCAAATGAATCACTTCGTGTTCTCCCTTTTATTTTGAACTTGATTCCATTCTTTAAAAGTTTTGTCCCACTGTGCGTAGCAATTTGGACACGATGGGTTTAACCGTTTAGCCACAACTATGGATTCGTTTGGATTCTTTGGTCTAAAGTTTAGTGGCTAAAGTTGAGGAGATCTAAAGTTTTTTGTGAGGTGGTCTTTAAACCTCATATTTGGAGCCTCAAGAGTTAAAATGATCTAAAATTTAGTGGCTAAACTTTGGACCAGGGATCCAAACAGGACCTATGGCCTGGTCTAAGGACAAAGACGTTATGCACAGAGAAGGGAATACAAATACTATAATCATCATATATCCATGGTTCACATATCATAAATCTACGAGAAGTGTGTTTTTTTGAAGTGCAGTCCACAAAATATATAAATTATATATATGCATTTGTGAAAAAGTGTCAAGTACTCCCACTCAATGGAACAAGGCATTTTCATAGGCTTGCATGGTCGTTTGGTCGTCTCACACAGCACTAATAACACAACAGTGATTCTTCTTCGAACCCACCATGCCCATATTCCTCCTTCCATGACGTGTTAGTGTTAGCCCAACATGCATAGCACGATATAGGCGGATCGGTGAATGGTGGTGGCGCAAACCCATTGGCTGGAGATCATTGGGATTGTGGTGCCCTCTCATCATGCCCGACAACTAACATGCACTAATCATCCTCTTTACCTTGAGCGTGTTCGTTTGATCGTATTTAGCTTATAAGCCATGGCTTATCAGC
The DNA here is from genome assembly GCF_019320115.1 of Miscanthus floridulus. Classification (NCBI taxonomy): domain Eukaryota; kingdom Viridiplantae; phylum Streptophyta; class Magnoliopsida; order Poales; family Poaceae; genus Miscanthus; species Miscanthus floridulus. Next base: position 170,920,895 of record NC_089587.1, on the reverse strand, counting down.
TAATGAATAATATTTTTCTCTCACACCAAACCAGTCAACAGTACTTTCAGCCATGGCTTATAAGCCAAACAAGCCTAAACGAAGAGGGCGCGCCTAATCAAACAAAGTACACCTTTTTTTTTAAGAAACTGTCTGTCTAACAAGTGGTTGTTTTAGCCTCTCTCAATAACCAGATTTTTCTCATACACTTACCCTGTCTTATAGCTATATTTACACCGTCTTATTACTATATTTACAATGATTTTTTTTAGTGTAATATTATTGGACATAGTGATGTAATTTGAAAAATAACACAAATATATGCCAAAATTTTCAAAACAAATTTACAAATTATTTATATGGATTCCAGATATCAAAGAAATGCAGATATCAAAGAAATATATGTCAAATTATTCACAAATATTATCAAATTGTTCACAAATTTAAGAAAAAATTACTGACGTGTTCATTACTTATTGTCCCCTTTGAGGGCCTTCATTCTTCCACTGCTATTGTTTCACGTGAGGCCATCTGATCATCTACTTTGTTCATTACTAACCGGTTGCTCTTTAGCAACTGTGCTTTTTAAACTCATTTTTCGCACCTGGTGACGTCCTGACGTTTGTTTTTCGAAACAAAAGAAATTCTCAACCGTGTCCTGACTCCCGTGTCATCTTTCGCCAACCTTTTTGTCCTTTCTGCTACTAGTAGAAATACAAGTGATGTACAGTCCTAGCAGTAGGCTCATAATAAATAGCATATTATCCCTGCTAATTTTTGTGATAAAAATGTTGTTCTCTCTTCTCGTTACTATCTAGTTAACCTATTTACATCCGGGACTGCTATACGCAGTGGCGGATGCACGATGCGGGATAAGGGGGGGGGGGGGGGGGGGGGGGGGGGCTAAAGCAATGGAGTTGTTGATTTGCATGAAGATTTAATGGTGAAATCAAGCTTTTGCTACCGTGATTAGGCTTGAAATCAAGAAATTAGGGGGGCTGGAGCCCCACAGCCCCCCTTTGGATCCGCCGCTGGCTATACAGGACCTAACTTAAAACAATGGCCCAAGTCCAACTAAGCACCAGCTCGTCAAGGCTAATGATGTACTACCTCCTGCTGCATCACATCGCATGATCGAACAATCAGCCTGTTCGTTTGTTGGTTTCGGCCAGGGCTTATCATCAGCCAACAGTGTTTTTCTCTCACAACAAACTAGCATCAGCCGAACTTATCAGCCCAAAAATCAACCAGCGAATAAGTTGAACGAAACAACCAAAGGAGCTGCTTTGATTCTCTTTGCCATTTTGCAGCCATGAGCCCGTGATCTAGTACAGCCTACCTTTGGGGTTCAAATTCATCACAACAGCAAAACAGTCTCTAAGTATAAAAGTGAGAATCTAAAAGAAAACAGTAATGCTTAGTTCGGTTTTCTTGACACTTACAGTACACCTTACTAGTACAAACAAGAGGATTTATGGTTTTAATACCATAAACAAGCTGTATTTATTTTCTTTTCTTTTACCTGAGAGGGAGGTGCCATCTCTAGACATACCCGTCGGACAAAATACCGTATTGTGTAGTACTACTAGCTAGTTATGTATAATAAAATAAAAAGAGTGGAGAAAAAGAAAAGAGAAAATGCCTTTCAAAAGTGGGAAGAGGACTAGAGGAGGAAAGCAACAAAGTGTGGGGCATCACGCGCTCCATTGCAGAGTTTCAGGCGGCCAGCTTCCTCCTCCCCACCAAGGCACTAAGGCCAGGCCCGGTCGGCTCACCGCCTCGGTGACCGCCGCCTTCGACGCCTGCCTCCGACGCTGCCTACCCTCCGAATCTCCGTGCGTGTTTGACCGAAATCCACGGGGGAGTGCTCGTCCTCGTCCTCGTCTTTGCTGAGCTGCTCCGGAGCGGAGCTGTGCCTACTTGAGTTCAGGTTTGTTTCGCCATCCGAGGCCGGCCAAGATTCGGAGCGTCGCCGGAGGGAGGCGATGAAGGGGAAAGGCGGGGCGATGGACCGGAGGTCCTCCGCCAGGTGGAGGGTGCTGGTGCTCTGCGCATTCAGCTTCGGCCTCGGCATGCTCTTCACCGACCGGTGGGTCTCTCCCTCTCCCTCTTCCTCTCTCTACTACTACCTCTTCTTCCGGAAAGCTTTGGATCCCGCCCTGCGCTTCCTTTGCGCTTGGGGTTCTTGGGGTTCCTCAGCTGGGGTAATGGCGGCTGTGCAATGAAAAGATTGATTTTTAAGGCCCTCTTCGCGTTTCAGATTTGAAGTTTGAATAAATAAGCTCTTGGCTCAGCCAATGGCGTTTTGAGATTTGTTTGGAGGGAGGTTGGATTTTGAGCGTCCTTTTCTTCTCTTTTTACAATTTTTTGCTCTGGTCTTTCCTTCTCGAAGCTCATGGCGATCTGGGTTGGTGGAAACATCATTTTTTTTATTTCTTAGAATGGGAGATCGCGTTTTGATGCCGACTGGTGGCGTAGGTATCTTCCTGTATCTGTACCTGCTCATGGCTGCGTGCGAGCTTACTGCTGATAATACTAAATTCATTCGGCCAAGAATGGAAGCAAGGATGAATTTTACTATGTTTTCTGAACGGGTTTTCAACAAAAACGCTTATCTGTGTTCACCAAAAAAAAAGGCTTATCTGAGATCTTACGAAAACGTGAATTGGGGCAAAACTTTTGTGGCAAAATCGACAAAGCAACTACGCTGAACTTTGTTCTAGCAAACTGCAAGCTTGGATCACCAGCAAACCGCCTTCATTCGTAGAACAGTGTCATTGTTGTCAAATCTGCATGATTTACTATACTTTGTTTCTGTTAAAGATCGCGTTCTGGGGATGATTTTGACCGCCGATAGTGAACTGAGTATGTTTCTCAAACCGAAACAGTGATTTTGTTTTGTCTTTTGGTCTTCCTACTTGCTGACGAACAGGGGATTTATTTTCATTTACTAAAGCTTTGGGTTCGGAACAACATCGATGTAAATATAAGAGCACGTTTGGATACCATGAGCTAATTGTTAGCTAGCTAATTTTAGCTCAAATTAGCTCTAGTGCATCCAAACAAAGAGAGCTAATAGATGGGCTATTTTGTTTAGCCAAGTCTTCAACTAGTTGTTAGCTAACTAGCTAACCAACTATAGCTAATTTGAGCTAATTTTTAGCCCAAGTAGTAACTAGCATGTGTATCCAGATTTTTTTTAACACATTTTTTAAACTAATTTTAAAACTAACACTGTTTAATTTTTTTTTTTCAAATCTAACACTTTTGGCCGCGCCTATTCGCACGGCGCGGCGATTTAACGCTGCCGCGCCATGCATGGGGGCACGGCGAGGCTGCGTACGTGGCAGCCAACAGGGCCCCTGACCGGTGACGTGGCCAGCTCTGCCGCGCCACCGATCAGGGCGCGGCGGTGACGCACCACTGTCCAGGGCGCGGCAGAGCCTAATATAGGCCCGCGGCCCAGTCCCATATAGAGATAAACATTTAAACATATACACTTTCCACTTACTTCGTGTTTGTTCGGACACACAAACTCCAACGTATTCTCAGAGTTTATCACAGTTCGATCTCCGCATTCACACAGAGGAGGTTTCTCGAGTCGTCTAACTGCGGCTAGGTGCTTCTCCTTAGCCGTCATTGGCGGGGGGTTGGGGGGGGGGGGGTGTGGAACCCACCGTTGGAAGTGCTCACGTGGATGTCTCCCTCTACACCAATCGTCGAAAAGGAGGTACCTAGGGTCAAACTTTTCTGCACCGTCGATCCACTGAAAGAAAAAGCACCTCTCATGGTCCTACACAACAAGATTCCAACAAAATATTAGTAGCCTACTTACACAAATGAAGAAAAAGAGATAGTGGAAACAATTACTTACATTAAAACGACTGCATGTGTAGAAGCAACGCGCCGCTGCGTCTGGATGTCTCGATTGAAACACGTCGGCCGGGAAACCATAGTCACAGTTAGGGACAGGGAGCATCTTTGCTAGACGCGTTGGGGTATAATTCTCGAGGACAACCCCGTTTTCGCCAAAACTCCTCCCGATACATTTCTTGCATCTAACAAAACGGTTGTAATTTAACAAACAAAAATCAAAACATCACAAATTAATGTCAATGAGAACCATTTGCATTACAACAAATAAAATATAACCTACACATTGTTGCAAACTCTATCTTAGATGCAAACATGAAAACTATATAAAAACTATACTTTGGTCAGGAAAAAATAAAATTTGGTACATCAACAGTGTGTCCATATATTTATTCACGTATAAAAGTTGAGATGCAAACTCAAACAAGCAAAATACATGGTAATCATAATTCTAATTAACCAATTAACCTTAACATTGACAATCCTAATCCTAATCCTTCAATCTAACGTTATAACGAACTCATATTTTCCTCCATACCCTACCTACTCATTCAAATCATTCGATCCACCGTAGAGGCCGAGGAGGAGCTTCATTACCTTGACAAGGCCGATGAGGAGCTTCGGGGAAGGTAGGGAGGGGAACGCCAAGGGAGGGAAGTTCGGCGGCCGGCCGTGGGGGAGCCGGGAGGCAATGGCGCGGCGGTGCGGGCTGGGAGGTGCATCGGCGGGGGCATGGCGGCACGGAGGCGGCTGCTGTGCCCTGGAGACTGAAACAGAGAGGGAGGGGCGGGACTGGGCCGCGGGCCTATATTAGGCTCTGTCGCGCCCTAGACGGTGGCGCGCCACTGCTGCACCATGATGCGTGGCGTGTCACCGCCGCGCCCTGATTGGTGGCGCGGCAGAGCTGGCCACGTCACCGGTCAGGGGCCCTAGTTGCTGCCACTACGCAGCCTCGCCGCGCCCCCATGCATGGCGCGGCAGCGTTAAATCGCCGTGCCGTGCGAATAGGCGCGGCCAAAAGTGTTAGATTTGAAAAAATAAAATAAACAATGTTAGTTTTAAAATTAGTTTAAAAAATGTGTTAAAATTTGTTTTGTATCCAAACATACCCTAAGTTCATGTAGTCTTGTCAGAAGTCAAACTTTTTAAACTTTGACCACAAATACCTAAAATTTTATATAGATTGGCATCACAAATTTGACATTACCAGATCTATTAATCATTATGATAAATGCTTCCATACTATATAGCTATTTTCATTTTAGATGATATATTTTTGTAGATATTGTTAGTCAGAATGAGATATGTTTGACTTAGGACAACCCTAGATGGACTTATATTTGTGAGCAGAGGAAGTACCTGAGTGTCCTTAGCATAGTTTTTAAGTCGTCGCCTAGTCGTCCAGACGCTGAAAAAAGTCTGGGCGTCCTCGACGCCACGACCAAAACCAGCAAAATGAGGGAGCAGGGGAGGGAGGAGACATAGGAAGAACTGGAGGAGGACCAGGCAAGGCTAACCGCTAATCTCTGCTCCCATCCCCGCCAGCGCTGCTCCCCAGCAGATCTGGGAGGGGCTCTTGAAGGGCAACAGCAGGGGATCTCGCACAGGGATCTAGAAGGAGGGCGGCAGCCGCAGTGAGGAAGGGGAGGGGAGATCTAGAAGGGGGCGACAGCAGCAGTGGATACTGAGAAGGTGTTCGAGAGGGAGAAGAAGCACTTGGAGAGGAGCACTGACAGCCCTAGATAGTTCAGGATAGTTGGGGAGGGCTTTTATGGGCTGTCTGCTGGACTGGGCCTTTTATGTTCCTTGTCCTTCTTCTTTTACTTTTTCATTTTTCTTTTTTATCCCTTCTCCATTCTCCTGCCTTGAACATATGGTGTCGCCTTGCCTCGCCTTATGATCGCCTAGGTGTCGCCTAGGCGATTGGAAGGGGGTGGCTCGCCACGTCTCGCCTTAGCGCCTTAATAACTATGGTCCTTAGGCACTGAGGTTGATTTAATGTAGCTCTCCAGCCTTCGCAAGTAGAAAATTAATCTTTAAAGCCAACTTGTATACTTTACTTGAAAAAGAAGTAGTGGTGTGCGTATTGGATTTGAATATAAACATGGGCCAAGGATTGATTTGGATTCAAGATCAAATTTTACTCTTCAAAAACAAACGTTTTATGCTTTACGGGAAAAAATAGTCACTGCTGCCCATATTATATCTGGATAGAAACTTGAGATAAAGATTTATTTGGAGTCAAGACCAAACATAGCATCTAATGAATTCATTGACTATCTTGAGAAATAGATACGTTGGCATGAGCCCGATCGTAATATAAGGATTATTTTGGTTTCTTGATTCCAAAAGTTCAATTTTTGACACATTTTGAAATTGAATATAAAAGTTCCTTTTTATTTTTTTCTATTTTCCATGAGAGATCATTATGGATGGTTTTACAGGTTCTGGTCAGCACCGGATACCAGTAACCATATCATGTCTCAACGCCGGAGGCAAGAGCAAGAGCTCCAACTTGTATCAGAGGATTGCAACACAAAGAGGGTGGGTTCCATAACTTATGTGATTCCCTATGAAATCTTATTACTTGGTTTTTTGACTGAAAATCTCTAATATAACTTTGGATGCAGAAGCATGGGGAAGACAAGGATATAATGGGAGAGGTAACCAAAACCCATGAAGCCATACAGTGAGTTCCTTCAATTTCATATGGGGTTCAACTTAACCATGCAACTGTATTTGAGTTTTTGTATCTGAAGACTTTTCCTTGGAATTTGTTTATGGTGTTAGATCATTGGATAAGTCCATCTCAACGCTGCAGATGGAACTTGCAGCAAAGCGGAGCACACTTGAGCTGCTCCGATCTAGTGGTTCACCAGTAACCTCTGAAACTAGCCAACCAAGGAAAAAGGCATTTGTTGTCATTGGAGTCAACACTGCATTCAGCAGCCGCAAGCGCCGTGATTCTGTCCGGGAGACATGGATGCCTCAAGGTGTGTAGTTGGTCTTGTAGAATAGAAGTTTGAACAAATTATGGTATGGTATGGTATGGCATGTCTATTAGATTTGCGCAATGATTAAATTGTCAGTTCCTAGTGATCTCTACGTATCGAATTCAAGGCACACTGGTTTTGATTATTACAGCCAATGTAAGATTATGCTTGGACTAGCTTATTACGTGACATAAGCTATACTTCTACTTTGCCATCTTTCCATAGGAAACAAAGAGGGAGGAGGGTGTTATGGTTTTGTGGCATCTTGTAAGCTATGGAGAAGAGTTTAATTCCTGTGGATATCACAGTCAACAATTTTTTAGTAAAGTTCTCTTCTTTTTGTTAGGAGAAAAGCTGCAACAATTAGAAGAACAGAAAGGAATAGTTATCCGCTTCACTATCGGGCACAGGTAAACAAATTATTCTTGTATTCCTAGCACATTTCGTTATTTTTTGTTACTGATTGCATTGTATTTTGTCTTCCATGCTCTTGTAATAATTCCAACTGGACAGTTTTTGTGTTCCATTATAGAATGAAATAACTCTCGGTACTTTTCTTTATTACCAGACTACCACAGATATGAATAATTGTGATTCAGACGCATGATTCGTCCATGTTGATATACTGAACAATTTACTGGCAATATTACAGCATAAAAAATAATGTAGCTCCAGTTTCTAAACTGTAACTGTTGTCATTTTTTGTTCTTGGAACTGCAAGACATGATAGCATGCAGCCCTGTGGTTCCCAGAAGTACCTAGTCTTGCAGTGCATTAATCTGCAAAGCACCTCAAGTCCCTGAGTTTACTTGTTACTGTATTAAGTCAACTTATGTCTCGTTCTTCCTCCAGCCATGATAAAAAAAATCTCCAATCTTTGTTATAGTCTGTCATAATTCATTGTCTCTTGCATATGTCCCTGCAGATATTTATTTTGTACTGTTACATGATTTCATCCTTGTTCTACTTAAAAATTGTACCTTCTTAAATTTGGATATAAAAACTGCCTGTTTTGTTTGTTGCACAGTGCTACATCCAACAGTATACTGGACAAAGCTATTGATTCAGAGGACGCTCAGCATCATGACTTTCTTAGGCTGGTGAGGATGTAGTCAGTATTCTTCAATAACTAGTGAATTAAATTATACTTTTCTGGCACTAGCCCTGACCTTTTACTGCATGTTGTTTATTTAATGATGCAGGACCATGTTGAGGGATATCATGAACTCTCAGCTAAGACAAAAATATTCTTCTCTACTGCTGTTGGCATCTGGGATGCTGACTTCTACGTCAAGGTTGATGATGATGTGCATGTAAACTTAGGTGCTCGTCTCTTCCTTAGACACAATTACTTCCTCTTAAAATTCTTTTGACTCAGTTTTTTTTTTTTACTGGTGCATGCATATGACCAAACAGGAATGCTTGCCACTACCCTTGCGCGGCATAAAACGAAACCAAGAACTTATATTGGCTGCATGAAGTCAGGCCCAGTTCTTGCTGATAAGTAATGTTTACTTATTACACTGTTACAACATGAATTCAAATGCTAGATTTAAAGCACTAACAGAGGCCTGCTTGAACCTGCTCTATTCATATAGGAATGTGAAGTACCGTGAACCTGAGTACTGGAAATTTGGGGAGGAAGGAAATAAATACTTCCGTCATGCTACGGGGCAGATATATGCCGTTTCGAAAGATCTTGCGACTTATATTTCAATCAATCAGTATGTTTAATTAATGTTCATGACATACAAAAGGGTATCTGTTCGTCTAAAGGAAAACTAATGATGCAAGTGATATTTCTCAGGCCTATCCTGCACAAATATGCAAATGAAGACGTGTCGCTTGGATCATGGTTCATTGGTTTGGAAGTTAATCACATTGATGAAAGGAACATGTGCTGTGGAACTCCACCAGGTCTGTTTCGTTGTATAGTATTGAACAATGGTTCCTTTACATTTTTGCCCTCTCTTTCTCCTGATTGTGAATACGTACTCCCACAGATTGTGAGTGGAAAGGGCAAGCTGGCAATGTCTGTGTTGCATCTTTCGATTGGAGCTGCAGTGGTATATGCAAGTCTGTTGAGAGGATCAAAGATGTACATGCTCGCTGCGGTGAAGGGGATTCAGCAGTTTGGAGTGCTCTTATCTAGCACATACGCTCCTTTACCCGTAAATATGTAGCATACTTGGTAAGCTCTTGCGGTGGACACCTGCATAGGCAACTCCTCAAGAAAACTTGACAGAACCCAAAGATCAGGCCCCGTAGAATATGATCTGAAACTGCAGAAAACAGGACGTTGCCAATGTTAACTTTGGATTGGAAAAACTCTGCAACAACACGTAATTTTGGTCTGTCACTGTTTGTGACTTTCGGTGGTGTTAGGAACTCCAAAGTAGGGTTGCAACTGATGTTACTGATCTTACATGTAGGGGGAGTGTTTCTCAGCTGATGCGTATGGAAGCAGAGATCATGTAATGTAGATGACATTGTTTTATGCAAATTTTGACATTCTTTTGCGAGGTACTTTCACACATTCTGTCGTTCATGAGTGTGTACCATGCTGTAACATATGAGCCGTGGACGGATGTTGGTTTAGCAAATCTTGTTCCTATTAGCAGTTATTTAGTGCTACAAAGAGGGCTACCAACGTGCCAAGATCATGGTTTGGTACCGAATCACCATATTGAGGTTGCGTTTATATTGAAGGGAAAACGGAGGAAAAGTACAGGAATAGCATTCCTTTGGAAAGTCTTTCTCGCCGTTTGGAATACAGGAAGTGACATAAAACTTTCCAGAGGAATTTGAAAATGAGCTTGCTGCTTTCTCATTGCGTGTGAAGCTAACAGCTTTGCTAATCGCCGCGGTGCCACAAGCTCGCAATAGCTTTTCGGCTGCCATGGGGAATGTTGTGTGCTTCAGTAGATTGTTAATTTAGGCCTTGTTCATTTCGCTGAAATTTAGCTACTGCTGATGCTGATTTGTTATGAGAGGAAAAGACTTTGCAACCATGGCAATGGACATGAAGGAAAACAATGAGGTTAATTAATACCAAAATGCTTCTTTACGAGTGCCTGCGGCATGCACACCGTCTAGGCCGTCCGATGTTCTTTGGGTTTGGGGTTTGGACCATGCATGTGTCGGGAAGAACTCAACTGTTGCTGTTGGAGAAGAAGGCCAGGACGTTAGGGTTTGGGTTTTTGCGGATTTCCATGTTATCAAGGCTTAGAAGGAAGCTTCTAGGGAGGATGCCGGACCAACGGTGGTGGTAGTCGAGACAATGGCGAGGGGGGGGGGGCGACGGGGGTGCCATCCGCCAGGAGGTGGGAGAGGTCGGTTGGGCGGTGCCGGCGGCGGGGGTGTCCATTGGAGAAGAAGGGGAGAAGCTTGGGATTAGCGTGATGGCGGTGGTGGAGGCGGCGGTGTGCTGCCGGAGCTTGGGAGGTGGTAGAGGTGGGGGCACGCGTGCCAGATCTGGAGGATAACCTTGGGATTAGCGTGTCGGCGGTGGATGGTAGTGGCGGAGGAGGTGATGCACCGCCAGAGCCTGGGAGATGGTGGAGGCGGGGGACACTAGCGCTGGATCTAGAGAAGAAGCTCAAGTTAGGGTTAGATGTGGTTGGCAGAGGCGACGTGGACGTCGCCGGAGCTGAGTAGGTGAGGAGGTAGCGATGGAGCGCGGGAGAAAGAACAGATGGCACGCACAAGGAAGGAGGACACGTTCGGGCGAAAGGAGGCATGCGGGCGGAGCTTTCTGCGTCTAATATCATTATTAAGCAATAATGGCGTTTTTATAACTTATGTGTTTTGATTCCAATGATAGAAGGGTTTTTTTATTCACGTCATTACAATTTTTAAACTTATGAGATATGCCATTACTATTCAACTATTTGGAAACTTGCCATTAAATTCTTCTCTAGCTTGAATCGTGCCATTTTCTATGTATTCTACAGTATTGGGCCCACGTGCAGTGACTCAAAGCCAGCGTATTCTTGTATGGCCCAAAATACCCTTCTTCTTTCTCTCCCTCTGCTCATTGACGTGTGGGTTTCTCCTTGAACCTCCAGCCACTTCGTGCTCAAGCTCACCAGTGCGCGCAGGATTCGAAAGAGGTCGCCTGTGCGGCTCAGGGGGACCTTCTCGACGTCGTCCGTGCGGAGCTAACGGGCGCGCGTGGCCTAGGCGGAGCTGCCTCTCCCGTCGGTGCCATAATCTCTAGAGGCGCCTCCATGAGATCCACCTCGCCGGCCATGTTGGTCCCTGCGTCCATGTCGTGCCTCAGCGAGCACTGGCCTTTTATTAGATAATCTACTGCTACCTTGTGTGAACACAGCAAGGAAAGACAGCGTCGAAAAGGACCCCTGCTGTGATACTGTAGCCGTTGTAGGTGCAGGCGCCGCACGGCTCACCTACAGCACTGTAGGCACATGTAGAGGCCGACGCAGAGTCAGCCCTATATGTTATCTAGTTACTGTTACAGCATGTGCGTTGTATTAGAACTAGATGGATAGAGTTGTATAAATAGACTACCACGGTAATTCAGTAAAGAGAGTTCAGATTTACCATCTCTCAGATAGGGCTTCGGCCAACGCTGGTGTTTTGTACTGTGTGTGCATGCTCTGTTCTCCTTTCTTCTTCTAGCTCTAGCCATAGTGTGTGGGGACGGACAACGCTTGTTCATGGTCGGCACGGCTAATGAGTGGTCGACAACACTAGCGGGTACTCGGCAAGACTGGTGAGTGATTCACTCACCTGAGCCGATGATCCTGTGGGCCAACAAGTGGTATCGGAGCCGTACAAGCGCCGTCGCCAGACTAACCGTTGATGATAACGGGCGGTTCAGAGATGAGCGACAGCAGTGGCACTGTTGTGGCTGCCCAGCCATGACCGGAGGTTGTTGTTCGCACGATGCGGAAGGTTAGCGGCACCAGTTGGCCGACGCTGACTCGCACCAACTATGGAGAGTGGTCAATGACCATGAAAGTCAAGCTCAGAGCCCGACGGCTCTAGAATACTATTGACAAGGGCACCGACAATGAGGAGGATGACATGTCAGCTTTGGAGGCTATCCTTGCTGCTGTACCGGTGGAGTACAGGGAGCCATTGGGGGTGAAGAGCTCGGCTAAAGAGGCGTGGGAGGCTATTGCGGTGATGCGCGTCGGTTCCGACCGCGCAAAGAAGGCGACGGCCCAGCTTCTAAAGCAAGAGTACGTCAACCTCAAGTTTAAGGATGGTGAAATAGTGGACTTCTCCCTCTGCCTACATATGCTCATCAGCAAGCTGAAGGGCCACGGCGTCACCATCGACGAAGAGGAGGTGGTCTCCAAGTACCTCCACTCCATACCGGCAAAGTACATCCAGATCGCTCTCTCCATAGAGACGATGTTGGACTTGTCCACCCTCACCATTGAGGATGTGACAGGCCGTCTGCGGACGGTGGACGAGGGCCTGGAGCAAGCGATAGCAATGAAGGACAGCGGGAAACTCCTGCTAACAGAAGAGGAGTGGGCTGCTCGGAGGAACTCCGAGAAGGCAGCCTCCTCCAGCCGCGGTGGCGATGGCAAGCGCCGCGGCAGGGCTTCTTCAGAGAAGAAGAAGCAGGTCGACCCCAATGCCTGTCGGCGCTATGGGAAGATGGGGCCATTAGGCATGGGAGTGCCCAAATCGCAAACAGGAGAAGAAGGCTAAAGCTTATCTAGCGCAAGCTGATGATGAGGATGAGGTCACTATCCTGATGGCGACGTTTTGTACACTGCACGATGTCGAGGCCGAGGAGAAGGAAGAGGCGACGACGGTGGAAGGACCTGGGAAGGCCCTGAAGACTGTTAACCTCGACGAACCACGTGCCCAAGTTCATCTCGAACATGTGGGTGCTGACCAGGAGCAGCGGTGGAATCTTAGACTCTGGTGCTAGCAACCACATAACGACTCTAAGGCATCCGAACAAGGAACTCCATCAACACTGATTGGGTTCGCCTCACCCTCAAGTGACATCACTGAGTTCGTGGATGCCTTCCACGAAGGTAAGGAGGTGCGGTTCCGTAGGCTGGACGACATCGTCGGCGACATAGGACCCTCAGGACTGGCTGGTCGACTGCTCAATGACGCAGAGCTGCTACTCGTTAGTACAGAGGAAGCACCCACGTTCACGCTGGCTGAGCGGAATGGAAACTGGCGACGGGCGATGATGGAGGACATGAAGGCGATCGAGGAAAACGAGACATGTCAGCTCATCGATTCACCTCCAGGATGCCGTCCGATCAGCCTAAAGTGGGTGTACAAGGTCAAGAGGGACGAGCTCGACGCCATTATTAAGCACAAGGCGCGTCTCGTCGTCCGAGGCTTTGTTCAGCGTGAGGGCATAGACTTCGAGAAGGTCTTTGCGCCAGTAGCTCGCATGGAGTCGATCTGTTTGCTACTAGTCTTGGCAACAACAAAAGACTAGCGCATCCATCACTTGGACGTTAAATCGGCCTTCCTGAACGGTGAACTGGCGGAGACAGTCTTCATCAGGCAACCTTCAGGTTTTGCCGTCAAGGAAGAGGAGCATAGGGTGTTCCGACTGCGCAAGGCGCTCTACGGGCTGCGGCAGGCCCCACGAGTATGGAATGCCAAGCTTGAGCCACGCTGGGCGAGCTTGGGTTTCAGCGGTGCGTAACCCAGCACGCGCTCTACACGCGGCGACGGGGAAAGGAGGAGCTCGTCGTCGGTGTGTATGTAGACGACTTGATTGTCACTAGCGCGCGCACGGAGGACATGAACGACTTTAAGCGTGAGATGGCGGCTCGTTTTTAAATGAGTGATCTCGGCACACTCTCCTACTATCTCGGCATCGAGGTGAGATAGGGGAATGAGGGACTCACGCTCGGTCAGAGCGCGTATGCCTCCAAGCTGTTGGAGAAGAGCGACATGGCTGAGTGCAAGCCATGCATGACTCCGATGGAGGAGCGGTTGAAACTGACGAAGGCCAACACCACGGCGAAGGTGTATGCAACACTCTACCGGAGCATCGTCGGCGGTCTGCGCTACCTAGTCCACACGAGGCCGGACATTGCGTTCGCCGTGGGCTACGTCAGTCGCTTCATGGAGGATCCTAGAGAGGATCACTGAGCTGCGGTGAAGCGGCTACTGCGCTACGTCAAGGAAACGATGGATCAAGGGATCATTTTCCCCAAGATCAGCGGGAGTAGGCTGTAGCTCACTGTGTTCAACGATGCAGACATGGCGGGGGACATCGACGGACAACGGAGCACCTCTGGCGTGCTCGTCTTCCTCGGGTCGGCTCCAATTTCATGGTTGTCGCTGAAACAGAAGGTGGTGGCGCTATCTATGTGCGAGGCAGAGTACGTAGCGGTGGCCACGGCGGCGTGCCAAGTTGTGTGGCTGCGCCGGCTGCTGGACGAGCTGACCGGCGTGGAAGCTCACCCACCAACACTGATGGTGGACAATCAGCCCGTCATCGCCCTCACGAAGAATCAGATTCTGCACGACTGGAGTAAACATATCGACGTGAAGTTCCACTTCTTCAGGGACTGTGTTGACTGAGGGTAGATCGTTATCGAGTTCGTCGAAACTGGTCGGCAACTCATAGATGTCCTCACCTAGCCGTTCGGACGTCTTCAACTCACGGAGCTGAAGGAGATGATCGGTATGGAGGGGTATAAGGGTTAGCAGTAGATTAAGGAAAGATTGTTAGATAATCTACTCTACCTTGTGTGAACACAGCAAGGAAAAACGGTGCCGAAAAGGCTCCTGGCTGTGATACTGTAGCACTACAGGTGCAGGCGCCGCACGGCTCACCTACAGCACTGTAGACACATGCAGAGACCGGCGCAGAGTCAGCCCTGTATGTTATCTAGTTACTGTTACAGCATGTGCGTTGTACTAGAACTAGATGGATATAGTTGTATAAATAGATTACCACATCAACTTAGTAAAGAGAGTTCAGATTTACTATCTCTCAGGCTTCGATCAACGTTGATGTTTTATACTGTGTGTGCATGCTCTACTCTTCCTTCTTCTAACTGTGACCATAATGTGTGGGGACGGACTTCGTGGTCGGTTCGGCAACACCTTCACCTTAGCTCGTGTCCAGCGGCAGGTCCGCGGCACAGCAGGCGTCGAGCATGTCGCGGCGGGGTGTCTCGTCCGGGGTGCCGCTGTCAGGCCTGGTGAGGCTGTACCGGAACGAGGAGCAGTGCGTGCCGCTGATGGTGTGGGCGCTGAAGAGAACGACGGTCTCCTTGGCCGAGAACCCCCTGGTGGCTAAGTAGCCCAGCACGTCGCCGAGCTTGACGAAGGGCGCGGGTAGGTCCACCTCCCACGGGTTGGACACCGTTCCGTCGCGCCGGCCCACCGCGATGCCGTAGCGTGTCCCGCTGAGGAGCGCGACGGCGTCACGCGCCATTAGCTCCAGCGCAGAACACTGCACCTGAGCACGCATCCTGCAGCGCGTGCTTCACGGCGTTGACGATGCTGAACCAGCGGAGCGAGTGGTTGGGGATGGCAGTTGGCAGCACGCTCGGAGGAGTGGTGCGGTGTGGACACCACCATGACGCAGTCGTCGCAGCCCCGGAGGAAGCAGACATGGAAGAGCAGGAGCTTTCTGCGCCTGCGCACACGGGGTATAGTAAAGTCCTAATTAATATCATTATTAAGCAATAATGGCGTTTTTATAACTTATGTGTTTTGATTCCAATGATGATAGAAACACATGTGTTCCAAACACCCCTTTATATCCATTTCCTATCTCCAGTGTCCCAATCCTCTACTGCAACATTTTCATCCATCTCTTATTCCTGTATTTCCATCCAGTCCTCTGTTTTCTATTTCTTTGTTCCAACAATGTCCCTCTATTTTTTATTCCTTCATTCTAAACATGCCAAGGATTTACACCCCTTTATATCCATTTCCTATTTCCAGTGTTCCCAATCCTCTACTTCCAACAATGCCCCTCTATTTTTTATTCCTTCATTCCAAACATGCAAGGATTTTACACATCAACTCAGAAGACCGTCTCACTTCCTCGTGGGAAAGAATCACAAATCAACATATTATCATGAATTAACCTTTTGAGACGCATTATCATGAATTAACCTTTTGAGACGCCTTTTCATGTCAAAACCCAATATGTTTTTAATAGCAAACAATGGCATGTGAGAACATTGCCTATTCTTTCAGAGGGCAGCACGGCCATGTGATTCCAAGATCAGACTTACACGGGGAAACCCCAACCTCCTTTCAGAGTGCAAAAAACCTGTCAGAACTATCTGTGAGCACTAAATCTCTAAATGTTGGACATGCGGCAATAGAGGAGAAAAAAATATTGCCTTGTTAACGATTCAAGACAAAAACTGATGCCAAAAATGATCAACATCTATTCTCAGCGTCTCTACATGGCCAGCTGGGGTGTTCCCATTGTCTTTAGGCCCCTGTACTCTTGTGCTGCTGCAGCTTCTCGCTCAGCTCAATATGGAGGAGAATGCTCTTGATATCTTCATTGGACTCCATAGACTGAAGCTTCTTCTTGAGTTCCTCACAGCCTTTTACCTACAAAGGATTGGAATTGATATCACATAAGGTGGTGGAAAGGGTAAAAATGAACCACTAATCGCTGGAAAAACAGAAATATCTGAACGCGGCTTACAGTGTCTGCAATCTCGTCGAAATCCAAAGGTGCCACTTGCACTATTTCATCTTCTTTCCAACCAAGCAACATCATGAAACGCTTATCTTCTGGAGAAATGTCAGCTGGATGGTACTCATCATCTGGTTCAGTATCCTCTGATAATGAACTTGCTTCCTCATTGCCAGATTGGGATCTATTCCACCCATCATCCGAATCTGCAGGTGTTGAGGACAAACTGCCTTCTGTGCTGCCCGATAGGGATGACTGAAATCCTTCATCACCTGTGTCAACAGGTTCAGATGATGAGTCAGCTTCTCTGCTTTCAACTAGAGGCTGCTGAGGCATCCCGCCCACAACACTTTTCAAGGATGGAATGTGCTCCTCGGTATCAGATAGGTGCCTCTGAGACCCTTCGGAAGAATTTGCTTCTTCACAGAAACACTTCCCGTGCCCCGTGCATTTCATCTCAGAATGGAACGAGGAGAAATCATTTCCAAGATTAAGAGAAGAATCCTGCTTCACATCAACTGTGCTTGAACCATTTGAAGCCTTGGTCCGTAGCATCTCAAAGAATCTAACCTTGTCTCTTGCATTTGACTTTCTATCACGAGATGGACCTTGCAGGGGCAGAGGGCGCTCATTGGTGCCAAACTTCAACTTTTGGCTCACCACTGGTTTTTTCTGTGTTTCCATTGAAACCAAAGGAGTTGGAGGACTCACAGGTTTCACAGGGCAGTCTTTGGTGGTGTGTGCAGTACAGTTTTGCTCTCGACTGAGAACTTGGAAGCTTCCTGGCTGAGAGAGCTTTGAAACATCTGCTTTAACTGGAGCTCTAGTAGAACCGTTGGCTGACTGTACTTTTAATAGTTGTGAGGTCTTACTAGGACCAGTAGGATCTCCAAGCCTTGTACCTTTTATTTTCAAAGAACTAAGAGCCTTGACAATTATTGAAAACAATTAGTTAAGCATGTATACTAATTCAGCACTACAGAAGCTCACTAAGTAGAAAACATAATGTGGACAAGCAAAAACCAGAACTGCTTAATACTTCCAAGTTCGAATAATGTTTGTAATTTATCCTTCAACGATTCAACGAGGATATGTAAGAACAATCCACATCACAATTATAACTAACAAACAAGGTTGATTTAAACAGGCATAAGACTAAACTTTTTCATGCACATATGTATGATATCATACTAGCTTCAACAAAACTGTAAGTCAAGAATCAGTACTTATGGCATGTAAATGTAGTTTTTTTATCAGCAATTACACATTGATTGTTTGGAGTAGGAAGGAAACCATGTGCCCCCATGGCCCTCATAAAGGCATAAACTAGTCCAAACAACCATAGCTACAATAGGGCTATCATTCAGTCACCCCAATGTAAGGATTTAGATTGATTGACAATAATGTTATCATTATGCATCAAAACATACACAATACTGAAGTAAATATGTCGATTAGCACCACAGATATTCAACCTCAACAACTAAGGCATCTTCATACTGATGCGAAGCTATTTAAGGTGTAAAGATAAGTAATCTCTGAATGCATCAGCACTTTGTGCAATGTTCAGCTTATCAGCTAGTAGCAAATATGTTCTAAAAAAAAGCTAGTAGCAAATATGTGGAATACTAGATGGAAAGTAATGGAATGTAAATTTTGAGTATGTCAGTAAAATATTTTCATTATATCAAATTTCTTCTACCTCCCATTTCCTTTTCGATGAAAAAATATTTAGTGTAACTCCAGAATCAATTGTTTCCTTTTTATGTGTCGCCCAATCTAATATATTATCAAATGTCCAAAAGGCTGCATGCTCATATGAATGATGGAAGGCATAGATACTTCTAAACAATATTATTCACGTTTGTCGGAATTATATTAGGAACTTACCGAAGATTTGCTTGCTGGAGGTGTAATAGGCCTTAGAGTAAGCTGCTTCAAGGTTCTTTCTTCAATCTTCTGAGCCTCAGTCGATAACTACAATGGAAAAGGTACAATCATAACTAAAGCCAAATTTTGAATGGTCAATGTCTAATGAAAAGCACACTGCAAGCATTATCTCAGTGGTCCACTAGTTACCTGAGGCCTAATGGAAATTCTCAGAGGAGCTTGCATCACTGTCTCTGCCATGTTTAATGCAGTCCCACTGTTTGGCACCACTTCAGCCTGTTTACTAGGAGCAATGTGCAATAGAGAAGAAGTGGCTAGACTTTTCTTCGGATCACTTAATAAAGGAAGATCTGCTAGCATGGAGCTCCAACCATCAGGAGATATCATAGGTACATTCTGAATTGCGGTGCTGATACCAGGAGATGGGACTTTGCTTATGCTTTGCCTTCCATTTTTGTCCTCTGAACTAAGCTGCGGAAATTCCCGTTCAAAGGTTATGCTAGCAGCATTGTTGGCATTGCTTACATCATTACTAATAGAAGTATTGCTTACTGAGATTCGGACAGAAGCATTGCTTATGGAGGTCCCCAAAGCTGCATTTCTAACAGAGTTAACAGTTCCAGGACTAGCAACAGTACTGCTTTTGTCATTGCTTCTAGAGGAACTAACTGCATTATTTCTAGAGGTGCTACCACTGCCTTTGTTCCATGTGTCTGCCTTCGAGCGGGTACGATTCATCCTATCCCTTTCAGATTTGCATGTGCTAAAGGACTTGAAATCATCACGAACTGCAGCAGCCGACCTACTCTCCCAATCACGGGAATCAAAGTCCCTCTGCTGATCCCTGTCCTTGAACTTTCTGAAATTGAAATAGTCCGTTGACTTCCCCATTCCATCCCGGTCAGGCCGGTGAGATCCATTCGAGCCTGAACTTCTCCCTGATGATGATTGCTGGGAACCATGGTCACGGTAATGTCCAGATGAATGGTTTCTCAATGAACCACCTGCAGCTTGATAATCTATAGCATCCAAGAAAAATACTTGTTATTGGTATAAATAACAGTTTTGCAACACAAAAACAAAATGGTGCTTATAGTTGATTGACATGTAGGACACTTCGATAAACATTCACTGTAATGTCACTTTGATGAACGAATAAAACAAAGCAGTAGAAAACTCAAAAGTAAAAAAAAAAAAACTAACAATCACATAACTTCATTACAGAAGTTCATAAAGTGGTCAAAATACAAAGTCAAACAAATGAAAAAGTCAATTGATACTATGAACAAATCAACATAGTACGGAAGGAACACACAACAATGCAACAATGCATCTATTTTTAAACATGACCTAAGTAACAGAACTAATTAATCAGCCAATACAGTGCATTTTTCTTCCAGAAGCCAAAAGAACTAGTTTGAAGAACAACATAACTTTCCGTCAAACTCAAATACCATTTTAGTCATAACATTGCAAATATATATATTGTTTCCTACTCATCCTTTTCCCATAAGAAAAATGTATTAAATGCTGACTGGTAGTAGTGCTCCAATTAGAGAGACGTGTAATAATCGGAAGGTAAAAATACACGTCATATACTAAAGCATTAACACCTCCCTTGTTTTATGCGCGTAACAAGTATATGCATTTTCCCGAAAGCAGTGTTAGCAATTATATAAATCGTACTCAACACAGTCTCAATTCACAGTAAAAAGACCGTACAAACTACAATATGTTTGTTTAGTGTTTCCTTGGAAGAGCTTCAGTAGTAAGAAAGACATAAATTCCTGAACAAGTCCCATAGTTGCTCCATCTCAACCATCTTGTCCATCCAAGAAACCATCTCCCAGTACAACACTATCTACATTTCCATCATCAAGAGCCCACATCTAGAAGCTGCCTCTAAATTGCAGTCACGGTAGCAAGACTAAATACATATACAAACAAAGCACTATTCCTATAATTATAACACTTTTCACGATTAATGCATGTGAAGCACAAGAACAAATCAAAAGCATCATTTTTCAGTTTTCACAAGCGTTATTCGGTTACCCCAAGTATACTATGAAGTTTAGAACCTACCAATCCTAATGTGCCGTTACAATTGCATTACATTACATCTATAGCACAGCAGCCACAGCGCTGACAACAATAGACTCAAAATTCGCAAGGCTGGTGGAGTTTACCTGAGTGGGAGGAAGCTGTAGCCCAGATGTTGGCAGCGCCTGCTGCCTTGTCATGCTGCATCCATCCCGGCTTCAACATGGGTGTGTCCTGCTCCATGGCTGCAGCCTGCAGGCACCACTCAACGTCCACCCACCAGCCACGGTTGAGAGGCCGGGCCAGGGGTGGACCTCCCGTAGGGCATGGGGGGTTCAGTTGAACCCAAAATTGCTGGGGAAGAAAAAACTGCACCCGCGCGCACCTGGGTGGATTGATTGCTTCTGGGCGCTTGAGAGGAAGAACCTAAACCGCGGATGGAAAGCCTAGACTAGATGAGATTACTCCTCGATTGCATTAGCAGGGCACCACCAAGAAGCAAACGAATCCGTCACGTACAAGGGAGGGGACGATGAGGGGGCGACGGCTCCCGGTGATTGGGAGGAGGATGAGGGCACGGCCGGCCTGCCGTCGGTTGCCGGCCGGCGGCGAGGCCGCCAATGGTGACGAGCGGCGGCGGGAAGAACCCTATAGCTAGATTAAACCCCTCAGACCCTCTCCTTCCGGACTAGGTCTTAGGGCGCACCCCACCACAAGACAAGACGAGCGCCTCGGATTAAACTCTCTAATAAGAAATCAATCAAAGGAGGAAAATATTTGTGCGGGGATGAAGAACCCCGCCCCTGCGGATGAAGAACCCGGCGGCGGCGAGATTAGTCGTATTGAATTGGCAGTTTCTTTCGGCGAGTCGCTTGGCTCGGCGGCTGCGGTGCTGGCGCGACAGGGGGCACGGGGGACTTACGGGAGCGCAAGGAAGACAACACAAATAAAATTTGCAAAAGGGTTACTAATATATTCGTGGGTTTTATAGAATTTGGATACCCTGCAACTCGGATGAATCAGGGTTGGTTGCTGGAGATGGAGAGACAAACGAACACTTGCCTCTTTCCTCTCTTTTCTACACTATTTTTAAGAATCGTTCAACGTTCATATATATCGTGTTGTATAGAATATATACATGAAAAATAAACCGATACAATTATAGATGATGGAATTTGATAATACAGGTCGAATAAGGACATATTTGGATCCATTGCGATGCGATTATAAGATAATCTAATTATAATTCAAACGGACTGGGTCATAGGGTGGATCAGACTACAATAATCCATTCTATAATCTAGGCGAAGCCTACTTTTTTGTGATTATAATAGGTATTTTTCCTTCAACCAACAATAATATAGAGATTCAAACACTCTTATTAAAATCCACAATCCTCATTATAATAATCCTATGCATAATCCAAAATTCAACCTAAAAATAAAAATCTGCTCCGTGGACCATAGCCCAGACCCAAGAGCGACAAATGTCAAACATGTTCTCTCGCGAGTCACAAGCATTGGCTCTGATCGGTTGGACTAAACAATCATTGCTCCCACTTGGACCAGGGTCTCAATGGTGATTAACAGGCCCGCAATGACGTCGTAGCACCTGACAGAAGTAGTAACAGCTTGTCATGATGATTTGAAGGTCTTGCCGACGTGATATTGATATGGGACTAGATTCATTTGAAGCTTTCCATCACGTACTCATGGACCTCAATCGCACTCTAGATGTAGGAGTTATGATCTTTCTAATCAAGTATTATCGGCTGTCGGCGAACTGAATGTTGTGCTTTTGGTGTTCATGCATCTCAAGATGGGTCTCGAGCATGGTGTATCCATGCCCCATTTGTTATAGAAGATATTGAAAGTGTTTTCCCAAGTTCACATCCTCATCATTGTTCCTAGGCATATTGATAGTAATGTCATTAGGTAGCATTCAATTCTTATATCATTCCGTAAATATAAGAATGAGCTCACCCTTATGTTCAATGATTGTATCGTGCTATGCTCTCATCATTCTCTCCTTATTGAAAACAAACCGTGATCCTAGTTGGAGGATATGTTGTAGGTAGTAACCAACAGTGCTCTCCTTCTCGCGTCTTATCCTCTTTCTTTAAAACAAAACTAAAGAAATTCGACATGACAGATTATAACTATTGCAGTCCTCTAGTTGATCATATTTTTGCATGACAAAAGTATATTTCAGATTTGAACAAATATAGACATGATGCACTATATACTCTCCATTACAATTATATTTGCTAATAAAGTGATGTGTATTTGTAATAACCATGGCAATTCAGAATAAGCACAAAGTTTCTCCTTCAAACCACTTAGATTACATAGAATATCAAATTCAATACGAACCTCAAAATTAAATAAGCTTTCCAGAATGTCTAAGATTATCGAAATCTAAGTTCAGAGTTAAAAGTTATGGCCTTTTCGTAGAGTGTCCTGTGTTGTTTTATGGGTGTCAGAAGTTCAGACTTTTGCAGAAAAATAGTATAATGGCTAGTTTCTTTCTCTCATAGCTAGTTTTGAAAGGTCGGAAGTTTCGACCTTGACAGACATAATGGCTGTCTATCAAAGCGCCATGCACACCTCTATCTGGCGCGCCAACTATCGACTAAAGATGCTCGACAGTCCACCGAGGGGTATACCCACGATGGTAGATTGATTGGTAGAGGTGCGCGTGATCAAGAACTGGATGGTAACAGAGACACAAGACACCAGATTTATACAGGTTCAGGTCGTCAAGATGACGTAAAACCCTACGTCCTGTGCTCTGTTGGTTTGTATTGCTGGAATACGAGATTGGATGTGGGATGGGGATGAATGAGATGCCGTCTAGAGGACCCCTGCCCCTCCTTATATACTCTGGAGGGGTAGGGTTACAAGAAAAATATCCTATTTGATATTACAATATCTAATAAATCGCATCTTCTTGTAGCTTTGCGTTGCACGCCGATAGTGTCATGCGCCGCACGCCTTGATTATGTGGCTAGACCACCTCTGATGGTGCGGCCCATGTCTTGTCTTGTGGGTACCGGGGGTCACATCCCCCACAGCTAGTCCCCGAGCGCCTTGTATCCACTTGACAACGCCATCTTAATCAAGTCAGAGCAGTTTAACACGAAGCCGATCAGTTTCGCTGACGACCTAGATGGTGAAAATCGAAGCCAACCAGTTAAACTGGTGATCTAGATGGTGAAAGTCGAAGCCGATCAGTTAAACTAGTGACCTGGGTGGTGAAAGTTGAAGCCGATCAGTTGAATTGGCATGTCAATGTGCGTAGACGCCTGCCGACTAGCAGACCTCGGACTGGACCAAGTAAGGCTCACCATGTAGAATCTTTGGTACGCCTAGAGGGGGGTGAATAGGCCTATAAAAGTTCAACTCAAACCAAAGTCAAATTCACCTGCGGCACTGCCGCTCTATGAGCGCAGCATTGCTACGTCTATAGGAGAGATTCATTCACAGTTCAAAAATCTACCCAACGAAATTTAGATCAGGTAAATTTCTTAGCTTCCTACAGGATAGTAGATCACAGATCGATAGCTGAAAGTGGTGGGAACACCACACACAAGTAGATCAGCGTCAAACTCTAGAAATCACCTCAACCACAATATGTCATATAAGTAATGTAAATCAAGCACAAGTGACATAATGATTTATCCCGTGGTTCGGCTCTCCACCAAGGCTTGCCTACCTCCACGTTATTGAGGTTAGCTAGTAAGGCTTAGAGCTTTCCAGCCCTTCCTCGTTCTCAAGTCAAGAGACTTAACTCTTGAGATGAGGGGTAAGTTTACTAGCTTCAAGAGATGGTTATAAACCTCCCGAGGCTATCACATAAGTTGGCAAGCTCCACGAGCGACGCTCTAGTCGGCTAGGAGCCAAGCTCCAAGAGTAACAAATACAACCGCCGGCTAAAACATGAACTAAGTGCTCTTTAGAGTTTGGGAATCAATGGAGCTGCTCTCTAATTGAGTTTTAGACCTTTATCCCTCAAGGATTGATGGGGAAATCAATGGATTTGCTTGGGGGTTGAGGTCAACAATGGAGTGAGTGTGTGAGAGAGAGAGCACTTGCTCTATTTTTGAATGTGCTTCAGTGAAGAAGAAGGGAGTCGAGTTACCGTTGGGTAGGAAGGGGAAAGGTATATATACCCCTAGCCCCCAATGGTCACTTAAATTGTAGATAGCCGTTGGGGAGGAAAGGGAAATATATATGTACCCCCAGCCCATAATAGACACTACACCTAAGAGGTCAGGCGAGTTGGAGCCTGTGGCCTCAAGGTCGGGCGAGATGAAACCCGTGGCCTCGAGGTCGGGCGAGACAGAGCCACGACCAAGGGGTCAAGCGAGTTGGATCCCGTGACCAAGGGGTCAGGCGAGACGGAGCCTGCAACCTTGAGGTTAGGCGAGACGGAACCCACGGCCTCGAGGTCGAGTGAGACAGAGCCGCAACCAAGGGGTCGGACGAGATGGAGCCCGCACCCAAGGGTTCGGGCGAGACGGAACCCGTGGCCTCGAGGTCGGGCGAGACGGAGCCATGACCAAGGGGGCAGGCGAGTCGGAGCTCGCACCACGCAAGACAGCAAGGGTAATAGTGAAGTGAAGACTGTTTTGGCTATGAGTCTAAGGATGCATGTGGTTGTTTGAGCACTTGGTAGCACATATTAGCTTAAGCATTGTGCCCCCCTTTTATAGTACGGCTTTTCCTATACTCAAATTCAATATATAAAAGAATTTAAACCTCCTTTGAGTTTGAAGCCATCTATATTTGTAATTGGGGGCTCCTCCGTTTCGTGTAGCATCCTCGAATATAAATTCCCTGCTTGTCATCTCGATAAATCTCATTAGTTCTCTAATTGCGTGGTCATTATCACCAAAACCCACAATTAAGGTTTGATTGCACTTTCAATCTCTCCATTTTTAGTGATTGATGACAACCCAATTAGAGCTTATAAAAGATATGAAATAAATACTGAGACTTTCGAGCCATGGGTGTAGAGTCTCCCCCTAAGTATGTGAATAGAGAATTGAATTCTCAAATTGGCATAAGAAGCCAAGATTCATATTTTAGTGAAAGTGATGAGGCTCCCCCTACATCCATGCTCCTGTGGGGTGTTGCATACTGTGTCAAATATGTAAAACATGATGCAAATGACAATTTATGCACAACATGGTTTGCTATTGCAGCTAGGTGCGGCACTGCCGCACTTGGTGTAACAGCATAGATTAGAAAAGACATCACACAACATATGATACATATAAAGATATGCAGCCTAGCACAATAAGATGACTTCTAATCCACAAATGATACATATCCATATCCGATACATAGAGTCAAATAGTAGCATTATTTTACAATTTAGAGTTTGAGCGACTCTCAAACTTTTCACCTAGTGAAGACTAACACTCATCGAATAGGACATGAAGCGTAGCTACTGACCATGGCGTCGAAAAGTTGTTGACCCCCTCTAATTTTCTCCCCCTTTGCCATAAAGCACCAAAAAGAGAAGAAAAGAAGAAAGATCAACACCTACTCATCATCTCCCTAGATGTCCATCCAATCAATATCATCACCTCCTACAGCAGTCCCAGCACCACCATCACCATCATCATTGTCGGAGTCAATACGTGCATGGCCCTGACGGTAAGTAGTGGCGGTGTAGCGAGTGGAATGAGTGGAATGTCTCAGCTCCTGTCTTTGACGGTATCCCTCCAGGGTCTCATCCCAATCTGGTGCTCATCCCTGCTCCTCCTCCTCATCATCATCTGAATCTGTGTCGGAGAGACTCAGAAGGTCATACTATGGAGGAGGTGGAATAGGAGGAAGTGGTGGAAGGTCCTGTCCACACTACTGACGCTGCTCAAGCTGTGTCACATAGGTGCACTTGCCGAAGATTGCCTTCAACCACTTGCCAAACTTCTTCATTTTGCCTCCTCTGCAAGACCTAGAGTGGGAAGATTCAGGGATATCTACATGAGCATGAGAGCTCCCCTCTCCCTGAGTAGTTGTAGCTGGCTGGGTCTTCTCAATTTTGTAGACGATATGCACCCCATCCTTCAGAAAATAAAATCCAGTGACCCTCTCAATCATGAACATGAGGTAAGGGGCATAGGGCAGCCCCCTCCTCCCATCCTCCATTATAAATCTCAACTTAGTCCACATGAATCTAGGGACATTGAACTAGTCCCCACCTAGAGTAAATTTAGCCAACACATTTCTCACATAGCCATTAATATCTGAGGTTGCTCCATCCTTTGGGTTGATGGTGTTTCTAATGAGGTTGTTGAGGATGTAATAGAAGCTATGTAGACCACTCCTCTTGCCATCTACAATCCTTCTATCTCTCCACATGTAACTGATCACGGATCTCAGCTCAAGGCTCATTATGAATGTAATTGTAACCTCTGTGCTCCTCCCCGAAACCAAGAATTCAGCTGAAAGTGACAAAGTCAACTCAGTAGTGCTGACCATTAGCCATCCAGTGAATCTCATCAGAGGTCTAGTTATAGAAGTATGTGGCATAAAACTGTGCAAGGACCTCCTCATTCCAGTTATATTGGAAACCCATGATGTCTGAAAGCTGGAACCTGTCACAAATTTTGATTACCTTGTCAAACTCAGGTTCCTTCTTCTCCTACATCTCATCCCAATTAATGTACTGCATCTTAATGATCTTGGTTTTCTTGGATGCAAGAATGGCAGTGGCATAAAAGTTGGAATGAAACTCATTCTAGAATCTATAATCAATGCCCAAATCCTTGCACACTGCATAGGGATTGATCCCCCTTGTCTCTTCTACTAGCTTTCAACTCTTGGAATAGTTGATAACTGCATGCTGGCAGGAGTCATATGGAGGTCTCATGATGATCTCACCCTCAAAATCTCTCATGTATCTACCATCAAACTCAGAGAGATGTTGTGGGGTGATAGAAATGGCATCAGTGGTACAACCTGTCATCTCTAGCCTCTCCTCATCTTAAATGTATTGCTCACGCCTCCCCCTGTCACCAAGTCCCCTTGGATCTGCACTACTGCCTACTGCTGTTGATCTCCCTCAACCATGGCGAGGTGGATCCTTGTCTCTTTGCTCATTCATCTTTCTTTTCCCTTTTTGGTCATAATCTCCATGCTCCATCTTCTTAAACGAGGAATGTAGAGGAGAGGGAAGAACCTGCTTGGGCTAGGGGAAGTAGCAGCCATCAACGATGTTGAGGGAGGGCTAGCAGCTGCCGTGGTACTGCCAGAGACCAGCAACATGTGGCCAAGCGATGGCAACGACGCGAGAGGAGAGAGAGACGCGGGCATCAACATCGGCGTCGGGGGGAAGAGAGAGGGAAAGAAGTTACTATGGACCTGAGGATAAGAGGAAGAATAAGTGGGCCCCACAGTAAAACCGTTTGGGCCAAATCTCAATTGAGATTCAAGGTGCGGCACTACAGCATGCCTTGCCCGGCACTGTCGCACGACAAGCACGACACTGCCACACTCCCCAAAACAGTGGGAGTTAGCTATAATCTATATGACTCTCTTTGTATAAGATATGGACATATATCACCTATATACCATGACCAGAAACAAATAATCAATATAGACCATAATCATGATACATAAGTTCCCTTTTATAAATCATTTTCATGCACAATTTGAAAATTTTCAACTCTTTTGCCTAAATACTAGTTTATTAATCAGAGGCATGCTAAAATTCAAACCATGTTACGAGAATCAAGTATATTTAGCTCACTACACAAAGCATAGAACCTTGACTCATCGAGTGGCTTTGTGAAGATATCAGATAGTTGCTTTTCAGTGCTCACATGGCAAATTTCGATATCTCATTTGGTTTCGTAGTCTCTCAAGAAATAATGATGGATGTCTATGTGCTTGGTTCTAGAGTGGCTTACAGGATTGTTGGCAAGCTTAATGGCACTCTCATTGTCACACAATAATGGGATTTTGGTAAAATAACATCCAAAATCACAAAGAGTTTGCCTCATCCAAAGTAGTTGGGCACAACATGCACCGACCATAACGTACTCGGCCTCAGCAGTGGAAAGGGCTACACAATTTTACTTTTTAGAACTCTAAGACACTGGGGATCGTTCAAGGAATTGATATGTCCCCGAAGTGCTTTTTCGATCTACTTTGCAACTGGCGTAATCAAAATCCGAATACCCAAGTAGATCAAACTTAGAGCCCTTAGGATACCACAAACCAAGGTTAGGAGTGTGTACTAAATATCTCATAATTCACTTAACGGCCACCAAGTGACACTCTTTCGGGTTAGCTTCAAATCTAGTACACATGCACACACTAAGCATAATATCGGGCCTAGATGCGCACAAATAAAGTAGAGAGCCAATCATGGAACGATATACCTTGGTATCCACGGCTGTGATAGAACCGCCCAATTTATACAAGATCAAGTACGGCTGTCCCCGCTAACATATTGACATGCGCATACTTTCACTCATATAAACCCGGTAGTCCGCCGAGTGTCCCAAAAGACCTCGGTAAATCAACATCACAACCAAGATTGCATGATTAAGCAAATACACATCACATACACAGAGTTGCAGTAGAAATAATATTACAAATAAGTTCATAAATAATAGTACAAGTTTGGATTTCAAAACCGATTAGTGAAAACAACATAACTTTCAAATGATTATATTAATATAAGTTCCAAATACGTTGCTAGCATAAGTGACATCCTCAGACAAAAGCATGTAGATGAGAAGTGAATATAGAGTCACCGAGCCCACCGGTGGTTAGCCACCATCTTCAGCAGGCCAAAACCTTACCTGCAACATGGTGGGATAAACCCTGAGTACTCGAATGTACTCAGCTAGACTTACCCGTCATAAACCAGAAATAAAATTGACTCCAAGGAGTATGCAAGGCTTTATAAGTGGAGGTAGCTTGACAACATTTTGCATAAAAAGCGATTAACTCAATTATACAATTATAATTCTGTCATCAAGTTAATTAGAACTATCCATCTCTAGATTAGCAACTATCCTATGCCAAACATGTAGTATATCCTTTTAGAGCATACAATAGTAACCATAGCAGGTATAGTAATTCCATGTTTATCCGAACCATCACATTCCATAATACAGTTACTACGATGTTGGAGCTAGCCAAGTTTCTCACTATCCGGAAGAGACGGCGATTTGAATCGATTTCAACCAGCTGGGAATTTATTCCTAACACAAACCCAGGCAGACCAGATCAACGGTCACCTTAGGTCACCTTTGGTACAACTCAGGTACACATTTCGCGGGTCCGTACCGCGCCGCACAGTCTGGGACACCAGATGCCAGGATGTTTAGGCCTAGCCTGCCCTTGGGCTCAGTCTGATCGCCCCCCGCAAGGAGCGCACAACAGAATGGGTCCCGGCCTGAGTTGAGCTACTCGGCTTCACGGTCGGAACGAGTTATCCGGCCAGCTAAGTGATAGGCACACGTTCAATCTTGTTAGAAGTTCCAACAACGGTACGGTCCTTGATCGGCACAGACGGAATCACATGAGTCATCCTACGCATAGACTCTGCCCAGCCTCGATTTTCTTTTACCCCATGGTTCTGTTCCACGATAGCAAATATAGCCAACCGTGCTCTGGTATCCACCTATATCTCGCAGGTGACAGGATATCACCCGACTTCTACCGGTCTAAGCATGGCTAAGCATATATTCGATCCTAGACCTATACCGTTTAAAGGTGTAATATCTGGACAAGGAATTTATATGCATCAAGTGGTTCCATTCAACTCTTATAACCTAATGCATCAATCATAAGTACTTAAGTAATCATTTGTAAAATACTAGGAGACTTAAAATGCTCCGGGGCTTGCCTGGGATCTAACACAAGTCAGTTTAGTTAGCTTGCACCGTCCTGGTGACATCTTAGGTCCTAGCACTTGCTTAGTCCTTCCATCTTCGGGATAGATCCATCAAACGCTGTCTTTGGGTTTGGCTCCAACATCGCATCCTTCACGTGGTGCATCTAGTGTACCTAGATGAGATGCAATATGCAAGTGTATGAATACATGAAAGTGCAATAGACAATGCATCGCATGCAGTAAGTAAGACAAGCACAAGGTTACATTAACACACTTAAGTACTTTGCGATGCTTAACTTAAACATCACACAATCTATCATGCTAAGATGACAAAGAAGACGACCACACCAAGCATGACACAAGTTTTCCAAGATCTCAGGTGCTCTAACTCAGTCATCATTCAAGGCATAAGTCACACTTAACAATATACAAGCAAACACTATAATTAGAATCTGCCAATTTCTGAACGCAAACAACAGCTACAAGATTTAGCTATAACTGGAGTTATACAATTCCAAATGACTTGCAAGAAGACATTTTGGAAAGCTTATGAAATTATCTACACTTCGTCTGTAACCATCATAGCATGATTCACAAGTTAAGTAGGTTGAAATTATACATTTACAGAAACTGGTCCACAATTGACAGAGAGCAGCCATTTCTGAAACCCAACTTTAAACAGGCATAACTCACAAACTACTTGGCCAAATGACACCAAATTTTAACAGAAGCTAGATACATGAATTATCTACAACTTTTATATAAACAAGTTTCACAACAAAGTACAATATCATGAAGAACTTTGCTAAGTTCTCAGATCTGTCCAGAAACCATATTTGCAAGAAAATAAATATTAACTTATGTTGCAAACACATAATTAGGCAAAACCAACTTTACCAACATGTCACACATGACTAAATAACACCATAAAAACTAGTGTCCATGACCAAATAAATTCTTTTAATGCATTTCTTAATTTATTTTAGATAACAAGGTGACTTAATGAACATATACCAAAAGTATACAATAAATTCTACAAAAATTACAGTGGCTCACATATCCTCTCAGTAGTCTACTGTACAAATTTCACTCCATTTGAATATGTATAGCAACCTCTATGAAAAAGACAAGTTGCTAAAGCAAGAAATCATGTGAGAGCAAGATAAACCAATAAATCACTCATACTTCATCCAATACTCATGAAATTTTTACCACACATCAAACATCACATGAGTAGCATGCCACAAAAATTTCACTTCATTTGGAGCCCTAGATCTGTAGTTATGGAAAATAACAAATTCGACTAGCATTACAACCTTACTACACAAATCTATTTTTACCGCAAAATATTGAAACTAAAATATGCCATATTATAGATCTAATGCATAGAGAATTTCACAAGGATTCCAAAAAGTCATCCTTTGCTATTTTACGATTTTTCTACAAATTGCTACGAATTTTCAAAGTTGAGCATAGAAATCTGCAATTAATAGATTACCGAAAAAAACATTTTGCATCGGGAACCCAGGAGTTTCCACAAATCAACCAAGCCCGGATTTGTAAATGTATGTGTGTGTGGCTATTTTGCAAAGTGAACATGGTAAAGAGTTTCTATTCGCATTTCACCCCTTCTTCACCATAGACCGAGCAGGTACGAGGACAGGCCGCCGTCGGGCGTTGGGGGCCGTCGTCGGGCCGGCCAGCGAGGGCTTCGGTCGGCTGGGGAGGCGGCCAGCTTGGCGTAGCCAGCGGCAGCTAGAGGCTTAGCCGGCTTGGCCTGCTCGGCCTGGCCGGTAGCCTGGCCGGCAGCGGTGGCGCCTAGCGTGCTGGGCCTGCCGGACCGGCAGCAGCGGCCGGTCTCCGCCGTGGCTAGCCCCAGCTCTGGCCCGGCGCTGTTCGGCTGCAGCCCGCGGGAGGGGCCGGAGGTGGCTGGGCGCAGTGCCTGCTGGGCGGCCTCGCCGCGAGCAGCAGGGAGCGGAGGTAGAGAGCGAGAGGGCGAGGGAAGGAAGTGAGGGAGGAGAAAGGGAGCTTGGGAAGGCTCGGCATCCCCTTCTGGATGAGCAGGGACATGATAGGGAGGCGGCACGTGGCAGCAAAGCCCGTCAATGGTGGCCACGTCCACGGACAGGTGTCGCCCGTTGAGGCATTTCACCGAGCACGTGGCGGGCAGCGACGTGGGCAAGGTGGAACGCCATTTTGGGCCACTTCCAGGCCGAATTAGACATTGGGCCATAAACAAAGTTTGTTCACCTCGGCCTGCTCTACGTTTCTTATTTAAGGTGCCTAGCCATTTGAGCTCTGTAACAGTGGATAATTAAGCTCCAAAATGATAGTGTCAATATGTTAACAGCGATCACGGAAACTCGCTTTCGGAGGTCGAAACTCGATCAAACTTAGTGCAACTTTTTGCATTCTCTTCTCCATAACATAACCTTGAACTTTTATTTTTGGACTAACTCAAGTTGCTTAGAAAAATTTGGAGAACACGGAATGCCAACGTCATTGCTTAGCGAAACTGACTTAGAATAATTCTAAGTGTTGAAGACTGCAGCAAAATCAATCTTGTGCCCTTTGTTTGTCAAGCTTAGAGATAGATTTAGACTTAGGTCCTTCAATAAAGTTTGTAGTACACAAATTATACTACAACTTTTATTTAAGGTCAAACCTTGTATCTTGAATATAAACCATTCTTTTACTTTGGTCAAAGTAGCATCTCGTTAACCCTAGAATTAGAGTTTTCAACCAATTGAGGCCTTTTCTTGACATGTGCTCAACACAAACCCTTCATGACTTTTGTTGTAGAGTTCAATTAGAGTCATTTAGGCAAGGTAGCAAGGTTTGGTTGATGGCCTATAATTCCCTTCACTTACTAGCGCAATTTAAGCAAGAATGTAACCCATCATTTCATGCGACTTCTTGATTCCGAACTTCATGAAACTTTTCCACGGGTCTAGACGGATGCATGTGGATGTAATGTACATGGAATAAGCATGTTTAACATTACTCTTGCATAATCTTAACAAGGGTCCATATGTAAGCAAATGTGCATGGCCCAAGTTTAAGTTGGAGCTCCATCATGTAGATTTGATCTTGACACCTTCCTTACCACTTGACATGTCATGTTTGAGCTCAAACCCATTGCTTAACTGGTGACAAACACCTAGGGTGTTACAGCCCTCCCCCCTTAAAAGAATCGCGTCCCATGATTCAGGACGAAAGACTTTTTAAGGGAAGAGAAACTTGTCATCCAGTTTCCAACATCAGTGATAGCATTAGGCTACTTAACTTCAGAGTATCAGAGAGGCTAATTTGGTCACGACACTTTCTAATACTTGCTCTTTGTCGTAAGCTGTTGTCTAAAGAATTTCCTTCTTCGGCGTCCAGAAAGCATTGTTATATTGGAAGGAATCCAAGATAGCACTGTCATACATACTTCGTCCTCGATGTACAAAGAGTGATACCAGCGTAGACTAAATACTTATAACATCTACTTCCCTAGTGGATATAGCATAGACCTATGGACTTTGCACTAGACCACAGTCTATTGACAGATATTCCTTGCAACGATGCTATATTTGTTCCCAAGGTTTGAAAAGCAGTTCTCTACTAAAGTGGCTTGAGCACAACTTCTCATAAAGGATCTGATCATAGATGGGGTAAACATCCTTTGAGGGTATGAGAAGCTAGTTAACCAATATCTAAACTGGTTGTAGCGGTGCAATCACTCAAATGTCAACTGATGGAAAGCTACATAATGTTCCATGTATGTAGTGCTCTTCCTCTGATAACGACACTGTATTATCTGAGTCTATTGAGTGAGGGGTAAATGTAATAGCTGACTCAGTTGGCTCAACGTTCTCGATGATCATTCCTTAGGGAGCCTTTGGATCCAAGTTGCAACAGTGATCTGGGTTAAATCTGATGCAACCTATTAGGTAAAAACACATATAAGGTACCAAAGGCATGTCAGCATTGGAGAACCATTGACACAGAAGGATGTTAGTGAGGCTTAGAGGACAACACAAGTTGCAAGTAATCACAAAACTAGGGACTAGTTCACTACCAAGCAGGTTAAGTACAATTTGCCTTCGGGGTGCAGTTGCACAGCAAGTTGGGTTGACTTGCATCATAGCAAAACCAGCTTTCTTAAACTATATTTGACGTCGAGGCTTCCATCCTTAGGTCAATCAATATCTCACAAACTACTGCTCCAATATGCACAAATTTTGGTGGGCATGTAGATCCATGGGTCTTCTAACTACTCACCAAAATTCAACTCAACCGGACATCGTTTGACCATCCAAACAATTCATCTACCAAAACTGCTCTATTCTAAAATGACAGCAAACTGAGCCGACAAGATATCTCTCAAATCTGATGTTTTACTCAACCAATACTCAAACCAACTTAAGACATTGAAGGGTCCTAAGCAAGGAATGAGATCACCAAGTTTGGGGTCAATCCAACTTAGTTTGAGTCACTAATTGCCTGGCTTGAAGATAACCGGTTTAGTGCCACCAAATCTAGATAGATTTCTCGTTCTTCCTTTATAACCACGGTAGCTTTCTCGCTGAGGATGGAGGCTAGGGTTTTCCTTACATGGCTCTTAGGAAATAACCTCAACCATTGATTTAGACACGAACTCGATGATGCACAAACATTGGACTTGTGGGCTATTTTCATAGGGCACAAAGCATTATTCCACCTGTAGGGCATTTCTACATTGACAAGGAACCATTCCTATATATCCTTTGGCACTTCATCCAATAGAGTCCGGACACATGTGTTAGTGGCACCTTGGGGCACAAAGATGCTGACTAAAAACTAGGGATGTGCTTTCGCTAGCTCCTACCTAGCCGATACCACGTCTTGTACTATATATGTGATTGTCCAAGATGGAATTGACCTGATAGCACATTTGGAGAAGAAGTAGCACTTGCATTGTGGGGCCAGGTTTGTTGTTTCCTTGATCAACATTGTTCTATGAGATCTGGCCTTCATAGTTACCAACTAGTCGTTACCTAACTGAAGACTAACTTTCCTACTGGTAACTAATCAGTTGTCCCTCAACACTAAAAAGGTTCCAAATCTTCACTCTTGATAATAAAAATTATGGTCGAAGCATACAGATGGTCGCCATTGGAGTCAGCAGAAAGGGGTCACACCAAGGAAGGTCGGTTCGTCTACGTGATCCTTATGCACCTAAAGATTGAGAACTTGGACAGGAACTCATATATACTAGGTGACCTATTACAGCACATAATATCCTGGTCCATTTATCATCCAACTGATAACTTGTTCAACCTTAAGTGTGGTGCACCTTTCTGATCCAATGAGAATGACATAAGTTGCTCACTAGATGACCGACACCATTACAGGGATAGTCAAGTAGAGTCACTTGCCTACCATCTCTTGTAGTCTGTTTATGTTCCTGTTAGTGACCTGTTCTTCAAAGGTTAATCATTGGACGATTTCAAAAGGAAGTCCTATTGCATCTAGTTCGACATATAGATCTCTTGACATGATAAGGAGAGATAACTAAGGAAGAGCTCACGTGAAAATAACACATCGGTGCAGTTCTGCAATGGATCATGACTAGAAACCTCGATACTAGCATGTGCCGAGCAGCACAACCTTATGTGTGCGCCCACAGGAGGCTCTCAGTTTCATCACGACACCGTAGATCGCTAATCGTGGCACCATTACTGAACATACAACCCACAAGAAATCTCACGTGGCACAATTTGGGTTGCCTAGGAGCAAGCACCATGAGATCAAGACTGATAAATATTCAGAGACTTGAAAGGGTTGGAGACAAAACAAACGAGATTCAAGGGACAGAGCCATTGCACTGACTAGGGATTCAGTTGATAAAGCAATGACAGGATCTACGAGGATAAGGTTCCAAAGCCAGGGTAGATAGCGGTTAGCGTTGTACCAGATCATTAGTAGGAGAAGGAGCAATGAAGTCCAACAAGGATTTCGGAGCAAGGTCCTTCCACACAAGAGTGGGACAACCACGACACATGCTAGCAAAGAAGGGAGCTAAGCTTGGGCCTAAGGTCAAGCAAAGACATGGATAAAGGTCTTCGTAGCACAACGTTCAATGGCTAGCAACCACATGTATAGGCTCAGGCTCCTAAGAGAGAACTTAATTGAAAACGATAACCATGAGATTACCAAAACTTGGACATTGTTCTAGGATAGCGCTCTTCAACACTCATATGCTTTCCGAGGACAAAAGGAGTGACAGCTACGGCACTACCTAGATTACGAGCATCCACACCTACGTCATGGTCTTAAGCAAGCACTTCAAAACACTCAATCTAATTAGTTTAAGCGACTATTACTAAGCACAAAGCTCGCACCTAACAAGTAGTCACCTACGACAACATTGCTACACATAAACATGCGAACCTGGTGGTAAGGTACTATTATCTTTTATTTCCTTTTTACCGAGTAGGTGGATATCTCTACAAAATAAGTCTTATATTTAGCAATTTAGTCTTCGAAGGGGTGAAGTTTTGCTAATTAATAACTTGTCATCTATTTCCTTTGGAAGCAAACATACAAGGTAAAGCTAATCACACACTATCTTCAAGCACAGCTATTCAAGCGGCATGGAACAAGGCACTTTGTCTAGCTTCACACAAGGAAGATAGTAGCATCACATTGATCACAAGTTACTTAGTATTAGAACAAGGTGAGGGAAGCATATTTATGCACAAGCACAATCATGATGCATGCTCGTCCTATTTGTCCTCACAAAATTGCCAGCCTAAGGCAGCAATCATGTTCTATGTCGGTGGCATAACACGTACTCTCTCGATATATAGCTAGTCGTCAGCTACATTCAATCTACGCATTCATGGTTAGCGTACCTGCAGGAAAATTCATTGCAGCCCATCCCCACAAGAGATAAATAAGTACACAATGAAAATAGTAAACTAAGATACTTCCCATATATACATCCCTAGATATATATACTTCGGTATCCATAGCTACCTGGCAGATATACCCACAATTAAGTACCTTCATATATACATGTGTGTAACATATAAATATTCTAGTAACCATATCTAACTCTCCCCTAGACCGATAGTTGGACGGTCATGCTCTCACAACTCACACTTACCTAGGCGTAGAGGCAATTGATCCATACATTACCATTCAAGTAAACGACATCCATACAATAGAACGTCGTATGGATGACGAAAGTAAAATTTGCAAGAAGTAAACCCCCACAGTTAGTACTTAGATAGCCACCTAATAGTCCTTAACTGGGCATAAAGGAGGATATCGCTAGCATAGTTTTGCAAATAAGTTTTGACAAATTTGCCTGTAGCTAAAGTTTTAGTCAAAATAGGCTTTTTAAAACCAAAACTTGGCTTTTAAAACTATGTACAAGACAGTATTATGCTTAATCTCGCTCTGATACCAGCTGTGACAGAACCGCCCAATTTATACAAGATCAAGTACGGCTGTCCCCGCTAACATGTTGACACGCGCATACTTTCACTCATATAAACCCGGTAGTCCGCCGAGTGTCCCGAAAGACCTCGGTAAATCAACATCACAACCAAGATCACATGATTAAGCAAATACACATCACATACACAGAGTTGCAGCGGAAATAATATTACAAATAAGTTCATAAATAATAGTACAAGTTTGGATTTCAAAACCGATTAGTGAAAACAACATAACTTTCAAATGATTACATTAATATAAGTTCCAAATACGTTGCTAGCATAAGTGACATCCTCAGACAAAAGCATGTAGATGAGAAGTGAATATAGAGTCACCGAGCCCACCGGTGGTTAGCCACCATCTTTAGCAGGCCAAAACCTTACCTGCAACATGGTGGGATAAACCCTGAGTACTCGAATGTACTCAGCTAGACTTACCTGTCATAAACCAGAAATAAAATCGACTCCAAGGAGTATGCAAGGCTTTATAAGTGGAGGTAGCTTGACAACATTTTGCATAAAAAGCAATTAACTCAATTATAAAATTATAATTCTGTCATCAAGTTAATTAGAACTATCCATCTCTAGATTAGCAACTATCCTATGCCAAACATGTAGTATATCCTTTTAGAGCATACAATAGTAACCATAGCAGGTATAGTAATTCCATGTTTATCCGAACCATCACATTCCATAATACAGTTACTATGATGTTTGAGCTAGCCAAGTTTCTCACTATCCGGGAGAGACGGCGATTCGAATCGATTTCAACCAGCTGGGAATTTATTCCTAACACAAACCCAGGCAGACCAGATCAACGGTCACCTTAGGTCACCTTTGGTACAACTCAGGTACACATTTCGCGGGTCCGTACCACGCCACACAGTCTGGGACACCAGATGCCAGGATGTTCAGGCCTAGCCTGCCCTTGGGCTCAGTCTGATCGCCCTCCGCAAGGAGCGCACAACAGAACGGGTCCCGGCCTAAGTTGAGCTACTCGGCTTCGTGGTCGGAACGAGTTATCCGGCCAGCTAAGTGATAGGCATGCGTTCAATCTTGTTAGAAGTTCCAACAACGGTACGGTCCTTGATCAGTACAGACGGAATCACATGAGTCATCCTACGCATAGACTCCGCCCGGCCTCGATTTTCTTTTACCCCATGGTTCTGTTCCATGATAGCAAATATAGCCAACCGTGCTCTGGTATCCACCTATATCTCACAGGTGACAGGATATCACCTGACTTCTATAGGTCTAAGCATGGCTAAGTATATATTCGATCCTAGACCTATACCGGTTAAAGGTGTAATATCTGGACAAGGAATTTATATGCATCAAGTGGTTCCATTCAACTCTTATAACCTAATGCATCAATCATAAGTACTTAAGTAATCATTTGTAAAATACTGGGAGACTTAAAATGCTCCAGGGCTTGCCTGGGATCCAACACAAGTCAGTTCAGTTAGCTTGCACTGTCCTGGTGACATCTCAGGTCCTAGCACTTGCTTAGTCCTTCCATCTTCGGGATAGATCCATCAAACGCTGTCTTCGAGTTTGGCTCCAACATCGCATCCTTCACGTGGTGCATCTAGCGTACCTAGATGAGATGCAATATGCAAGTGTATGAATACATGGAAGTGCAATAGACAATGCATCGCATGCAGTAAGTACGACAAGCACTAGGTTACATTAACACACTTAAGTACTTTGCGATGCTTAACTTAAACATCACACAATCTATCATGCTAAGATGGCAAAGAAGACGACCACACCAAGCATGACACAAGTTTCCCAAGATCTCAGGTGCTCTAACTCAGTCATCATTCAAGGCATAAGTCACACTTAACAATATACAAGCAAACACTATAATTGGAATCTGCCAATTTTTGAACGCAAACAGCAGCTACAAGATTTAGCTATAACTGGAGTTACACAATTCCAAATGACTTGCAAGAAGACATTTTGGAAAGCTTATGAAATTATCTACACTTCATCTGTAACCATCATAGCATGATTCACAAGTTAAGTAGGTTGAAATTATACATTTACAGAAACTGGTCCACAATTGACAGAGAGCAGCTATTTCTGAAACCCAACTTTAAACAGGCATAACTCACAAACTACTTGGCCAAATGACACCAAATTTTAACAGAAGCTAGATACATGAATTATCTACAACTTTTATATAAACAAGTTTCACAACAAAGTACAATATCATGAAGAACTTTGCTAAGTTCCCAGATCTGTCCAGAAACCATATTTGCAAGAAAATAAATATTAACTTATGTTGCAAACACATAATTAGGCAAAACCAACTTTACCAACATGTCACACATGACTAAAGAACACCAGAAAAACTAGTGTCCATGACCAAATAAATTCTTTTAATGCATTTCTTAATTTATTTTAGATAACAAGGTGACTTAATGAACATATACCAAAAGTATACAATAAATTCTACAAAAATTACAGTGGCTCACATATCCACTCAATAGTCTACTGTACAAATTTCACTCCATTTGAATATGTATAGCAACCTCTATGAAAAAGACAAGTTGCTAAAGCAAGAAATCATGTGAGAGCAAGATAAACCAATAACTCACTCATACTTCATCCAATACTCATGAAATTTTTACCACACATCAAACATCACATGAGTAGCATGCCACAAAAATTTCACTTCATTTGGAGCACTAGATCTGCAGTTATGGAAAATAACAAATTCAACTAGCATTACAACCTTACTACACAAATCTATTTTTACCGTAAAATATTGAAACTAAAATATGCCATATTATAGATCTAATGCATAGAGAATTTCACAAGGATTCCAAAAAGTCATCCTTTGCTATTTTATGATTTTCTACAAATTGCTACGAATTTTCAAATTTGAGCATAGAAATCTGCAATTAATAGATTACCGAAAAAAAACATTTTGCATCGGGAACCCAGGAGTTTCCACAAATCAACCAAGCCCGGATTTGTAAATGTATGTGTCTGGCTATTTTGCAAAGTGAACACGGTAAAGAGTTTCTATTCGCATTTCACCCCTTCTTCACCATAGACCGAGCAGGTACGAGGACAGGCCGCCGTCGGGCGTTGGGGGCCGTCGTCGGGCCGGCCAGCGAGGGCTTCGGTCGGCTGGGGAGTGGCTCCAGCGGCCAAGGGGAAGGGCCACGGCGGCCAGCTTGGTGCAGCCAGCGGCAGCCAGAGGCTCAGCCGGCTCGGCCTGCTCGGCCTGGCCGACAGCCTGGCCGGCAGCGGCGGCGCCTAGCGTGCTGGGCCTGTCGGACCGGCAGCAGCGGCCGGTCTCCGCCGCGGCTAGCCCCAGCTCTGGCCCGGCGCTATTCGGCTACAGCCCGCGGGAGGGGCCGAAGGTGGCTGGGCGCGGTGCCTGCTGGGCGGCCAGCCATGGCGGCCTCACCGCGAGCAGCATGGAGCGGAGGTAGAGAGCGAGAGGGCAAGGGAAGGTAGAGAGCGAGAGGGCAAGGGAAGGAAGTGAGGGAGGAGAAAGGGAGCTTGGGAAGGCTCGGCATCCCCTTCTGGATGAGCAGGGACACGATAGGGAGGCGGCACGCGGCAGCAAAGCCCGTCAATGGTGGCCACGTCCACGGATAGGTGTCGCCCGTTGAGGCATTTCACCGAGCACGTGGCGGGCAGCGATGTGGGCAAGGTGGAACGCCGTTTTGGGCCACTTCCAGGCCGAATTAGACATTGGGCCATAAACAAAGTTTGTTCACCTCGGCCTGCTCTACATTTCTTATTTAAGGTGCCCGGCCATTTGAGCTCTGTAACAGCGGATAATTAAGCTCCAAAATGATAGTGTCAATATGTTAACAGCGATCACGGAAACTCGCTTTCGGAGGTCGAAACTCGATCAAACTTAGTGCAACTTTTTGCATTCTCTTCTCCATAACATAACCTTGAACTTTTATTTTTGGACTAACTCAAGTTGCTTAGCAAAATTTGGAGAACGTGGAATGCCAACATCATTGCTTAGCGAAACTGACTTAGAATAATTCCAAGTGTTGAAGACTGCAGCAAAATCAATCTTGTGCCCTTTGTTTGTCAAGCTTAGAGATAGATTTAGACTTAGGTCCTTCAATAAAGTTTGTAGTACACAAATTATACTACAACTTTTATTTAAGGTCAAACCTTGTATCTTGAATATAAACCATTCTTTTACTTTGGTCAAAGTAGCATCTCGTTAACCCTAGAATTAGAGTTTTCAACCAATTGAGGCCTTTTCTTGACATGTGCTCAACACAAACCCTTCATGACTTTTGTTGTAGAGTTCAATTAGAGTCATTTTGGCAAGGTAGCAAGGTTTGGTTGATGGCCTATAATTCCCTTCACTTACTAGCGCAATTCAAGCAAGAATGTAACCCATTATTTCATGCGACTTCTTGATTCTGAACTTCATGAAACTTTTCCACAGGTCTAGATGGATGCATGTGGATGTAATGTACATGGAATAAGCATGTTTAACATTACTCTTGCATAATCTTAACAAGGGTCCATATGTAAGCAAATGTGCATGGCCCAAGTTTAAGTTGGAGCTCCATCATGTAGATTTGATCTTGACACCTTCCTTACCACTCGACATGTCATGTTTGAGCTCAAACCCATTGCTTAACTGGTGACAAACACCTGGAGTGTTACAATGGCTTTCCCTTTAATGTTGAGATCAAGATGTTCATTGGTTGGCTTAGGAGTTTTGATAGGCTTGGCATTCACCATGTCAAACTTCTTGAGCATATTATGGGTGTACTTTGTTTGACTAATAAAAGTTTTATCCTTCACTTGCTTGATTTGAAATCCGAGGAAAAACTTCAACTCACCCATCATGGACATCTCAAATCTTTTTGTCATGATCCTACTAATTTCCTCACAAAAAGTATGATTAGTACTACCAAATATTATGTCATCGACATATATTTGGCACACAAATATATCTTTATCAACTTTGTGAGTGAAAAGGGTAGGGTCGGCTTTGCCTATTTCAAAGCCTTGTTTAAGCAAGAACTCCTTAAGGCATTCATACCATGCTCTTGGTGCTTGCTTAAGCCCATAGAATGCCTTTTGGAGTTTGTAGACATGGTTGGGGAACTTGAGATCTTCAAAACCCGGTGGTTGCTCAACATAGATAAGTTCTTGAATGGGGCCATTGAGGAATGCACTCTTCACGTCCATTTGATATAGCTTGAAATTGTGATGAGCGGCATAGGCTAGAAGCATTCGAATTGCTTCAAGTCTTGCCACCAGTGCATATGTTTCCTCAAAGTCCAAGCCCTGTACTTGAGTGAAACCTTGAGCAACCAATCTTGCCTTGTTTCTTGTCACCACGCCATTCTCATCTTGCTTGTTGCGGAAAACCCACTTGGTGCTAATGATATTGGTGTTGGGTCTCTCCACCAAGGTCCACACTTGATTTCTTTCAAAATTGTTGAGCTCATCTTGCTTGGACATCACCCAATCCGGATCACCAAGTGCTTGCTCAACCTTAAGAGGTTCCAAAGAGGAAACAAACGAGTAATTTTGGTAAAAGTTTGCTAAATGTGAATGAGTTTTTACCCCCTTTCGAAGACTCCCAAGGATGTTATCAATAGGATGATCCCGTTGTATTGTTTGCCTTAGCCTTGGATGATCAATGGCATCTTGTCCATCTTCTGGATCTTTATCATCATCTTGCTCAAATATGGGTTGTAGGTTTTGTCCACGAACTGGAGTCGAATCA
Organism: Miscanthus floridulus; assembly: GCF_019320115.1. Classification (NCBI taxonomy): domain Eukaryota; kingdom Viridiplantae; phylum Streptophyta; class Magnoliopsida; order Poales; family Poaceae; genus Miscanthus; species Miscanthus floridulus. The sequence continues at coordinate 170,877,416 of NC_089587.1, read as the reverse complement.
GCTGCTGCTGACTATGTAGGTGTAGCACTGCTGCCCTCAAGTGTGACACTGCCTCGCTCTAGAGTTGCAATAGGTGTTTGCTACAGTGTAGCATCAGGTATGTTAGCAGAAATTGGTGCAGCAGCAACTTGAGGAACCACCACTTCAGTGATTTCATCTTCTTGTGGTCTAATATCACCAATAACCAATTGCTTGAATGCTTCACTTGGTGGATCATCTTTTCCTACAACACTTGAATCAACTTTCTCCACTTGAGTGCCGTTAGATTCATCACATGTCACATATACTGTAACCTCAACTCTCCCAGAGGTTTTGTTGAAGACACGGTAGGCATGCTCATTTGATCCATAACTAAGAAGAAAACCTTCATCAACTTTAGGTGCAAATTTAGAGGTTTTGGGTTTCTTATTAAGTATGAAACACTTGCACCCAAACACTTTAAAGTAGGACACCTTTGGTTTGTTACCGGTTAGAAGCTCATATGAAGTTTTCTTCAACTTCTTGTGTAGGTAGAGGCGGTTGATGGCATGGCAAGTGGTGTTGACGGCTTCACACCAAAAGAGGTCCGGCATCTTGTACTCATCTAGCATTGTCCTTGCCATGTCAATTAGTGTACGGTTCTTCCTCTCTACTACACCATTTTGTTGAGGGGTGTATGGAGTTGAAAACTCATGCTTGATGCCCTCTTCATCAAGAAACTCCTCAACTTAGATGTTCTTGAATTCGGTCCCATTGTCGCTTCTCATTTTCTTAATGGGGAGATCGAACTCTTTTTGAGCTCTTCTAACAAAAGTCTTCACCTTGTGTCTAACTTGACACTTATCATACAAGAAAAATACCTAAGTGAAATGAGAATAATCATCAACAATAACAAGACCATATTTGGTACCCCCGTGTCGGATATCTATACCCAGGTATTTGAGCCAAAGGATTAAAGAGCGTCGCATCACCTCATTCGATGGTCAAAGACGCAACTACGACCTCATCCGACTCTGAGGGTGAATTTCCACCTCGTTTGACCCCTAGGGGCCGAGCCACGCCTCGTTCGACACCGAGGATGAGGTTTCTGCATCGTTCGACCCCTAGGTGTGAAAGCTCTAGTTTGGTTTTGGTGAATTGATAAAACCCTAAGTGCTTACCTAGTTTATCAAGTGATCATGAGATAGGTAGCACATTCCAAGTGGTGAAGCAAATGAAGATCATAACATGATGATGGTGATGCCATGGTGATGATCAAGTGCTTAGACTTGAAAAGAAGAAAGAGAAAAACAAAAGGCTCAAGGCAAAGGTATAAATGATAGGAGCCATTTTGTTTTGATGATCGAGACACTTAGAGAGTGCAATCACATTTAGGATCGATAGTCGTACTATTAAGAGGGGTGAAACTCGTATCAAAATGCGGTTATCAAAGTGCCACTAGATGCTTTAACTCATTGCACATGCATTTAGGATCTAGTGGAGTGCTAACACCTTGAAAATATTTGTGAAAATATGCTAACACATGTGCACAAGGTGATACACTTGGTGGTTGGCACATTTGAGCAAGGGTTAGGAACTTCACCGGTGGAGTGTCACTGTAAGTGACTGAACACTAGTCTCGGAAGGACCAGCACGTCCGGTCAGCAGAAGCAGCGAAGACGCTGGCATCGGTCTCTGACCAGACGCTGGGTCACTTAGTGACCGGACGCTGGAAGGTTGCGTCTAGTTCCACTAACGTGGTAGTGCACAGAGGAGACGCCGAGTGACCGCACGCTGGGTGAGTCTGGTCGAGCATGACCAGACGCGTTCGGTCGTGATTTCTCATTTCTAGATGCTTACTGGAAACGACCGGACGCTGAGGTCCAGCATCCGATCACTTCACAGCAGCGTGTCTGGTCATCACTTGACCGTTGGGATCGAGCGCTCGGTATTTGAAGAGAGGGAACACGTGGCGTGCATCGCACGACTGGACGCTGGGGCCCAGCGTTCGGTCAATATGACCGGCACGTCCGGTCACCCCACGTTGTGCATAGTGAAGGGGTACAATGACTCTATTTCATGGGGGCTTCTATTTGTGCCCCATGGCTGGTTCAAGCTCACTTTCTTGGCCATTTGCATTGACATAGCAACCTTGTGAGCTTAGTCAAAGCCCTCCCACTCAACTCCATCATTGATTCATCATCTTTGTGAGATTGGGAGAGAATCCAAGTGCATTGCTTGAGTGATTGTATCTAGTGGCACTTGGTGTTCATGTTTCACTGCGGGATTCATTTGTTACTCTTGGTGGTTTCTGCCACCTAGATGGCTTGGAGCAGCGAGGATCGTCGAGCGGAGGGTGGTGATTATCTCTAGCTATGATTATGGTGATTATGAGGGGTTCTTGACCTTTCCCCGGCAGAGAGCCAAAAGGTACTTTAGTAAATTGCTCGTGGCTTATGTGATCCTCATCTTGTGTTGGTTGTGCAGCACCCTATTGAGGGTTTGACATGTGATGCCAATTAGCACATGAACCTCCAAGTGAGTGAATCACCACAACGAGGACTAGCTTGCCGACAAGCAAGTGAACCTCGATAAAAAATAATTGTGTCATCATTTGATTCCGAGGTGATTGGTCTTCATTGATATTAATTCTTGTGATTGATTGGTTCACTCCTCGACTCGGTGGTATAACCATCTTGCTCACTCTCTTTACATTACCGCAAACTAGTTATCAAGCTCTTTAGTGTAGCTAGTTGTGAGAGCTTGTTAGTTTGGTTAGTGTGGCTCTTTAGTTAGCTTTTGAGAGCACACTAACTTTGTGTAGTGGCATAGTTATTGTGTGGATAGAAACTACATAAACTAGAATTGTGGTAGGTGGCTTGCATTTTTAGTAGGCTAGTGCAACACTCGCTTCACCTCATAATTGTCTAACTTATTTGTTAAGTGTTGTTATAGAAATTTTTAATAGGCTATTCACCCCTCTCTAGCCATTTGGACCTTTCAAGGGGCCGGGCCACGTCTCGTCCGATGCCGAGGATGGGGTTTCCGTATCGTCCGACCCCTAGGGGCCAGGACACGCATCATCTGGTCCCATGGGGAGGGCCCCACCTCGTCCGACCCTCGGGGGTCAGATTCTGTCTCGCCCGGCTCCTAGGGAGAGATTTCTGCCTCGCTCGATCCTTAGGGATTGTATCTGCTACCGGACCAAACTAGTGGTCCTAGGGTAGGGCTCGAACCACTTCAACCACTATGGCATGGAAACGCATGCCCAGGAGCATGTCTCGGATGTGTCCTGATGCGACTGGCAGTCACATCGGGCCATGCTGGGAAACTCACGTCGCCCATCGCGTCAATAGGCTAACACTATGCTTGCCAACTCCTTGCCTAACCACCGTCCAACGTCAGTCATCCGGCATCAATTAACTGGCACTGTACCACTAGCCCCCCGCATGGCTTCTATCAGGGGACCCTTTGACCATTCTGTCTGCTTGGATGGAACGGAAGACAAGAAAGGCACGCACGACGCCCACACGTAAGCTGCAGCAGCCAACAGGACCTCGGTACGATGCCACTGCCACCACGATCTACTGGGTCAGTGGGACCCACACGAAGAGGAGGATGGTGCACCTCCGAGAGCCTTATTTCTCTTTCTTTTTCTCTTCTTCCCTTCGGTTGTAACCTTTGCTTTCCCTTGACCTATAAAAGGGAAAGCAGGGCGTCCCACTAGGGGGCGAATCATTGAACAAACACACCACATCACACCAGAGACTTGGGAGCTACCTCCCTCTCTTGCCAATTTGTAACCCCCTACTACAAACTCAGTGCTAGTAACACGAGTAGCTCAAAACTGGACGTAGGGACATTCAACCTAAACCAGTATAATCCTTGTGTCCTCTTTGCACACCATCTGGGTCAGACGTGCAATATACAAATTTACTAGCTGGTGTTTACTTGAAACACCAACAGTTGGCGTGCTAGGTAGGGCCTTTTTGCCTGTTTCAACATCAACACCAGGTCTCGGATGACTAATCATGACATCAGCTAGGTCCCGAGCGCACACGTGCGCTTTAGGGACCTAGACTTCATCATCACGGTGGAGGAAGAGCTGGCACGAGTGCCCGTCGTTGCCCAACCCCTCCACTCCACCAGCCTCGACATGATCGCCGAGGCGCTCGAGGAGCTATGACTATGTGCGTCAGAGGCCTGTGCCCCTGGGAGCGGCCAGCTCCTCTATTTTAACTATGGGAGGTTGGAACATCAGCTCGGTGTCTTCCTGGGACCCCAACCATCTTAGGAAGACTTGCACCACCTCACCTTCTCATTCGCCAATGTTATGACATAGCTTACCGGGGAGAGCTGCTCTCCCTAGAATACCTTATCTGGAGCACCCCGATAGTGCTCCCATTCGGTCTCCACAACACCGCAGAGACCGTTGGCCACCTTGTGGCGCAATGCATGATTCTATCCTCCATGAGCAATGAGTTTGTGGGGGTGATCAAACACATCACAGAATCTTTCCATGACCTCCTCGTAGAGGAACCAGAGTCGCTCTCTGGCTCTAACTCCAGCAGGGGGAGCCATCACCCCTCTCATGAATGCTTCATGACAGGTATCCCCGAGGGACATGTCGAGAGCATCCACGAGGAGGAGGCTACCCCGACCAACAACCTTGACGATGAGGTCGAGGGGGGTGTAGGAGCCCCACCTCGCCTGTGGGAGGAGCAGTTGAACGCCCGACACCTAGAGCTTGAGGAAGCGTGACTCCAGCTCGAGTAGGAACATGCGGAGCTCGATTGTGAGATCGAGTGCCATAGAGACGGAGGACACACACGCGCCATGGGCCATGATATGAACAAGAGGATCATCGAGGATGATCAGGTGCTCCCGCACTTTACACTGGCAATCTAGAACATCGCTACTGCAGTAGCCTTGCTTAGGGGGCTTTCGGAGCCCACGATGCCTAAGGATCGATGGGCCCAACATGAGGTTCGAACACTGCTCGAGCGGGCAGCTGCGCAACAGGCTGAGAGCTTGATGTCTCGGCGATGGGAGCTTGACGCCAGCCAGCACTCGCCCTCTGTGAGGCCTGACAGGGACACATCAGTCCACCAAGTACCGCACGACGGTAGGCCACGCATCACGGTTCCAGTGTAGGAGCACCTTGGCTGCAACCGTGACCCACGCGACACCCTCGACACCCATCAGTGTACCCACAATGATGCAAGGGAGGGAGCTAGTCGCGGTTACCACCCTCAATGGGGTAGACGATATGACCATGAGGAGGACCGGAGTCATAGCCCCAAGCCAATGGGGCCCTAGGCTTTTGGTTGGCATATCCTCAAGGCGGCACTCCCACCCCTATACCGCCTGTCGACTAACGTCCTGAAATACTTTGGGGAAACAAACCCTGGCCTGTGGCTCGAGGATTACTGGCTCGCTTACCGGGCTAGCGGAGTGGTCAGTGACGACTTCATCATCTGCAATCTCCCCCTGTTCCTGGCTGACTCGGTGTGAACATGGCTTGAGCACCTTCCGCTAAACTACGTTTAGAGTTGGGCGAACCTAAAACAAATCTTTATTGAGAACTTCTAGGGCACCTACGTGCGCCCTAGAAACCCCTGGGGGCTTGACCTGGTAGGGCCCCTCAAGAGGGCACCCGGGGGCTTCATGCACTTACTTGTCACCATGGATAAGTTCATGAAGTGGATAGAGGCTCGGCCAATCATCGTGATCAAATCTAAGCAGGCCGTGTTGTTCTTCACGGACATCATCCACCTATTCGGAGTCCCAAACTCCATCATAACTGATAATGGCACACAGTTCATGGGGAAGAGATTCCTTCAGTTCTGCGATGACCATCACATCCGCGTTGATTTGGCTACCGTGGCGCACCTCCGCACGAACAGGTAGGTCAAGCGCGCAAACGGCATGGTCCTATAAGGCCTCAAGTCTAGGATCTTCAACCGTTTAAACAAGTCTAGCAGACGGTGGGTCGCTGAGCTTCCCATGGTACCCTAGAGCCTAAGGATGTCCAACAGTTGGGCAACCGGTTACATGTTGTTTTCATGGTCTATGGCTCCAAAGCCATCCTCCCAGCCTACCTTGACTACGGAGCACTAAGGGACAAGGCCTACAACGAGTGGGGAAACAATGCATCTTTGGAAGACGCCATGGACCTGCTTGATGAAGCGCATGACATCGCCCTGCTTCATTCAGCTAAATACCAGCAGGCGCTGTGATGGTACCATAGCCGATGCGTGCGGGGTCGTGCCTTCAGCGTAGGTGATTTAGTTCTTCGCCGCATCTAGAGCAACCAAAATTGCCACAAGCTTTCAGCGCGTGGGAAGGACCGTACATCATCGTAGAGGTACTCTGACCCGACACCTATAAGCTCAAGACTGAGGATGGCAAAGCCATCGCCAACGCCTGTAACATCGAACAACTATGTCGTTTTACCCTTAGTCTTCCAAGTTCCAATCAAACCAAATGATGTTTCTGTAAAAACCAAAAAACGTTACCTCCTATCGGGTTCGCTTCCGATATGATCGGACTACAGTAATACCCAACCCCGACAACTACCTAGGGGTGGGTTTTACTCGGGGGCTGATAGGAGTACATATACTTAGAAACATTTCCTCATCCGACCCTTCTTTTTTTTATGACAAGACCTAGAAATAAGAATTGTCGAAAACTAACGATGAGTAAAATTAGTCAGAATGCAAAAAGCCTACACCCCGATGGCTACGACATCGCTTGCTCACCAGCGTGAATCATTACTTAGCCGCTCGCAACCTAAGTTTCTAATACCTTAACATAAAACAAGGGGTGGATCACAAGAAACTTTATATATATATAGAGAGAGAGAGAGAGGGGCCAAACAAAGTTTTCGGCCATAATAAAAGTCTTTACAGAAAGACCGATGCCAGACTCGGCTATCTAATTAAACATTCTTAGGTATTGCTGCCCAAGATGAACACCAAAGAGTGTCAAAAAATCAACTTTGAATGACAACCAAGAAGGTAACCAGAGCCTCACCATTCACTTGCTCCTCGAGGTCCGTCTTCTTCCTCTGGAGTGCGCCAACATCCCCAGCCAAGGCGGTCGCCAGGCCCTCGGCTTCTTCCCTTGACTTCTACTCATTTTTGAGCGCACACTGAGTAGAGTCAAGGGCTAGGCAGAGTCATCCAAGCTCCATGGCATCTTTCCCAGCCTTGGTGACTGTAGCCTTGAGCTTGTCCTCGGCCTCATCGGTGTGTTGATGGGCTTCCTATTCCTTGGTCTAGAGGCTCGCAACTTCCTCCTGTAGCCACAGCACTTCGGCAGCAAGCCCCCAGACCTCCCTCTCATGATGGAGGAATATGGACTTCTCCTGGCCATGCATCGCAAGGGACTACGAGAAAGTCAGGTTAGACTCATATAAACGAGGCTCGAAAGTAGAAAACATGAAGACATGACAAACCTGGCTAGATGGGGTGATGTCATCCTTGAGCACCCCCAATGCGTTGGTTAGGGAGTGGACTATGGACTCAAGTCCCGAGCGCATGCTCGTCCAGTCCTTCTCCTCCACTAGGTCGTCGAGCGTGAACACCAAGTCGCTAGAGACCAGCCGCCAGGCACATCGGAGCCGGCCTCCTCCCCACATGAGCAGATCGTTGCCCAGCCAGACAAGGGACCTGGAGGACCCAACCCCAACCGAGGGGTCGGCCATGGCAACCATCGGCGTTGGCCCGACAGGGGCCAATGGCGCCCCCTCCGTCACCGATGCTCCCTTAGGAGTGGACCCTTCGATGACTGAGGAGGCTGGCAGCTCGAGCTCCGAAGTCCGAACTGTCGCTGCTTCCATAGGGGACGCCTCGGTCGCACCTCCTCCTATCTGCCCACCTTGGGCGCATCGACTGGTGCGGGCGCCAATTCCATGAGCGCCTCCCCGGCACAATCGACGCCTCCACCTCCCCTACTTCCTCAAACCGCACCATATCCACCTCGGCGCCATCATGGCGCACCCCCGGCACCACACCAGCCGGCTGCTAGGGGGTTCGTCGATGTGCTTGGATCTTCTACGGCGCCAATGTCAGGGGTCTACATCGGCTGGTCCTATGGAAAGCACCAACATCACACAAAAAAAAATCCAAGAACACAGCAAAAGGATGAAGAAGTTGTTAACTCACCTCGACGCCATTACCTAAGATTGTTTCAGGGGCTAGCCACTTGAAAGGTCCTAATGGCTAGAGGGGGGTGAATAGCCTATTAAAAATTTCTACAACAACACTTAGCAAACTGGTTAGACAATTATGAGGCGGAGCAAGTGTTGCGCTAGCCTACTAAAAATATAAGCCACCTACCACAATTCTAATTTCTATAGTTTCTAACCACACAATGGCTATGTCACTATACTAAGTTAGTGTGCTCTCAAAGGCTAACTAAAGAGCCACATTAACCAAACTAACAAGCTCTCACAACTAGCTACACTAAAGAGCTTGATAACTAGTTTACAGTAATGTAAAGAGAGTGAGCAAGATGGTTATACTGCCGAGTCGAGGAGTGAACCGATCAATCACAAGAATGAATACAAATGAAGACCAATCACCTCGGAATCAAATGATGACACAATAACTTTTTACCGAGGTTCACTTGCTTGCCGACAAGCTAGTCCTTGTTGTGGTGATTCACTCACTTAGTGGTTCACGCGCTAATTAGCATCACACGCCAAACCCTCAATAGGGTGCCACACAACCAATACAAGATGAGGATCACACAAGCCATGAGCAATCCACTAGAGTACATTTTGGCTCTCCATCAGGGAAAGGTCAAGAACCCCTCATAATCACCACGATCGAAGTCGGAGACAATCACCTACCTCCGCTCGATGATCCTCGCTGTTCCAAGGCATCTAGGTGGTGGCAACCACCAAGAGTAACAAGCGAATCCCATAGCAAAACATGAACGCCAAGTGCCTCTAGATGCAAACACTCAAGCAATGCACTTGGATTCTCTCTCAATCTCATAAAGATGTTGAATCTATGATGGAGATTAGTGGGAGGGCTTTGGTTAAGCTCACAAGGTTGCTATGTCAATGCAAATGTCCAAGTGAGTGAGCTAGAGCCAGCCATGGGGCTTGAATAGAAGCCCTCATGAAATAGAGCCGTTGTACCCCTTCACTGGGCACTACCCGGGGTGACCGGACGCTCTGGTCAGATCAACTGGACGCACCCTACTAGTATCCGGTCCATGGATGGCTGCCACATCATCCCTCTCTTCAAATGCTAAGCGCTCGATCCCAACGGTCAAGTGATGATCGGACGCAGCACAGTGCCATGACCAGACGTAGGACCCCAGCATCCAGTCACTTCTAATAAGGTTCCAGCTACGACCGGACGTGTTAGTTAGATCATGACCGGACGCAGGACCCTAGCGTCTGGTCATTTCCAGTAACCATCCACTCACGACTGGATGCGTTCGATCAAGCCAGACCAGACTCACCCAATGTCCGATCACTCACCGTCTCCTCTATGTGCTGCCACGTTAGCAGGACCGTATGCAGCCAGCCAGCATCCGGTCATGAAGTGACCCAGCGTCTGGTCGAAGACCGATGCCAGCATCTTCACTGCTTCCACTGACCGGACGATCTGGTCTAGTTGAGACCAGTGTCCGGTGCACTCTATAAAACCCTATCTTTTTTGTATAGGGTGCCGGTGGCACCGTCGGACTGTCCGCACTCTACGGGCGGATACTCTACCGATGAAGTTTCTTACCCTTGCTCAAATGTGTCAACCACCAAGTGTATCTCCTTATGCACATGTGTGTTAGCATATTTTCACAAACATTTTCAAGGGTGTTAGCAATCCACTAGATCCTAAATGCATATGCAATGAGTTAGAGCATCTAGTGGCACTTTGATAACTGCATTTCGATATGAGTTTCACCCCTCTTAATAGTATGGCTATCGATCCTAAATGTGATCACACTCACTAAGTGTCTCGATCACCAAAACAAAAATGGCTCTTACCACTTATACCTTTGCCTTGAGCCTTTTGTTTTTCTCTTTCTTCTTTTCAAGTCCAAGCACTTGATCATCACCATGGCATCGCCATCATCATGTCATGATCTTCATTTGCTTCACCACTTGGAATGTGCTACCTATCTTATGATCACTTGATAAACTAGGTTAGCACTTAGGGTTTCATCAATTCACCAAAACCAAACTGGAGCTTTCAATCTCCCCCTTTTTGGTAATTGATGACAACCCTTTCCCAAAGATATGAATTGAAATTCAATTGAATCCATGTTGCTTGTCCAAGCATATTTACTATGTGTAAAAGGATATGGACAAGTTTCATGAACTCCATATGGTAGCAATTTCTCCCCCTACATATGTGCTAAGAGTTTGGATTGAAGCTTGCACATATACTTAGATAGGAAATATAGGAGACAATGTCAACCAAATGATGCTAAGGTATAAAAGATAGACCTTTGAAGCGTGATACCAATCGAAGTGAACCATTATACCATCCTTAACACCATGGTTAGCTCGATACCACTTGGAAATGAAATCACTAGATAACCTATGCATGCTAGATTTTCATTTCATCATTCAAACCTACAACTAGCATACACCACATAAGCATGGATATTGAAATTTAAAACTTGTGCCATGCAAGCAAACATATGAAATGCACATTCAAATGCACCATACAAGTTCATGAGCTTGCTCCCCCTACTTGTGTACTCAAAATTTGAATTGATCCCTTTCCTTTGTCATATCTCTCCCCCTATGTCAAATTCTCCCCCTTTGTTGTCTTTTCACTATCTTAGTACACTAATATCTTTGTTTTTCTCCCCATCGTACTAATATCACTAATATCTTTGTTTTTCTCTCCCTTTGTCATCAATAACCACAAAGGTTCAAAATGTGGATAGGTTGAGATTTATCAATGTCAATTAATGGGGTGAGGATCAATTTCCTAAATTTGGTCCAATCTAGATCATTTGCGAAAGATATTTAACTTGGTTTGATCCAAGGACAAGCTTCTTCACACATCCAAATAAGGATTATCTTGTACCATGTTGAGTTAAACACTTAGAGCTCATTTTCTAGATTAAACACTAGGTTTACAAGCCTACAAACATGTCATATGCTACCACTAGATCAAAATAAGCATAGAAGCAATAGTGGTACCATATAATCATCAAATTCATTAGATTTTCATGAATGAGCCTATTAAATGTGAAAGATATCTAGATGCACTAAACATGTCCTTAGCAAGGATGTATGCCATGCCAATCAACTTTTACCTTGGATTGCTCGAAGGAGAGGCATGTCATATGAGTGGGGGTGCATCAACACATATTTGAGAAATCCAATATGTTCAACTCATTCCTTAGCTTGCAAAACCTTTTTCTCATCCAATGACTTGGTGAATATATTGGCAAGTTGATCTTCGGTGCCAACACTCTCAATGCAAATGTCCCCTTTTTGTTGGTGATCTCTTATGAAATGGTGGCGGACATGAATGTGCTTTGTTCTTGCATGTTGAACTAGATTGTTGGTCAACTTGATTGCACTCTCATTGTCACATAGCAATGGCACTTTCTTGAACTTGGTTCCAAAGTCACTCAAAGTGGCCTTCATCCAATGTACTTGTGCACAATAACTACCGGCGGATATGTATTCGGCTTCAGCGGTTGATAATGCAACACTATTTTGCTTCTTTGATGACCATGAAACAAGTGATCTTCCCAACAATTGACATGTGCCCGAGGTGCTCTTCCTTTCAACCTTGCATCCTGCATAATCCGAGTTGGAGTAACCAACTAGCTCAAACTTTGCTCCTTTGGGATACCACAAACCAACATTTTATGTATGCTTCAAGTACCTCAATATTCTCTTTGTAGCCTTCAAATGACTTTCTCTTGATGAGGCATGAAATCTTGCACACATGCATACACTGAACATGACATCCGGCCTTGATGCGGTTACATAGAGTAGGCTTCCAATCATAGATCGATACAATTTTTGATCCCCCATATTGCCATTTGCATCACTATCCAAGTTGCCATTTGTTCCCATTGGTGTACTAATGGCTTTTCTATCACTCATGCCAAACTTCTTGATCATGTCCTTGATATACTTGCCTTGACTAACAAATGTACCATTTTTCAATTGCTTAATTTGAAGACCAAGGAAGTAACTTAACTCTCCAATCGTGGACATCTCAAACTCACTAGTCATCATCTTTCCAAACTCATTATAAAAGTCTTAATTGGTTGATCCAAATATGATGTCATCAACCTAGATTTGCAACACAAATAAATCTTTTCCAATCTTCTTGATGAAAAGAGTGGTGTCAACATTGCCGATGGATCCGTTGAGAACTCCATCGCCTCCTTGAGGCATTGAGCCATTTCACCGACGCATAGGGCCTCACCGACGACCATCACCGTCCCTTCGGGTGTGGAATTCGACGTCATCTTATACATCGGAAGGGCACGCACCATCAACGGCGCCAGCCTCCTGACATGGTTTGCTCCGATGACACCGATCCCACGAAGGCCGCGGTGCTTTAGAGTCATGATGGCCTTGAGCAGGCCACCGAGCCTCTTCTACTCCTTCTCGATGGGCCCATATCTCCATGCCCCTGGCCCCTCCTCGATCAGGCGGCCTGTGAAGATCGGTAGGGGGGCAGTGTTGTTGTTCTTCAGGTAGAACCAGAGCTTGTGCCACCCCTTGTTGGACTTTGATAAGGGGACGGACATATACTCCGACACCTAGCTGCCCCACAGATGGATGCTTGCGTACCCCATCAACACCACCAGGTCCGGCTTCTTCTTCTCCTTCTTCTTTTGTAGCTCGACGGCGAAGAAGTACTTCCATAGCTTGAAGTAGGGCTCGATCCCCAGATACCCCTCTGAAAGGATCAAGATGCCCAAGAGGGGGGTGAATTGGGCTAATTCTAAATTTCTTTGCAATGGTTAAGTTCTATGGTTATCCCAATTAACCCCTTGTGCCTAGAAAGTGTATCTATTGATCTACCGCACAAAAGTTTAGCAACCTATGTTCCAATCCTACTCTAGCATGGCAATTCTATGAATGTAAATGACAAGAATTGAATTACTCAAAGTAAATGCTCAAAGTAAATAGAGAAGGAGGAATGCGGCGATGTTCTACTGAGGTATCGGAGAGTCACCACTCCCCACTAGTCCTCGTTGGAGCACCCGCGCAAGGGTATAGCTCCCCCTTGATCCGCACAAGGATCAAATGCTCTCTACGGGTTGATTCTTCGACACTCCGTCGTGGTGAATCACCCACAACCGGTCACAACTTGAGTTGGGTCATCCATAAGCTCCGCCAGATGATCACCAAACTCCCAATCAGCACCAAGCCGTCTAGGTGATGGCGATCACCAAGAGTAATAAGCACGAACTCTCACTTGACCACGACAAGCCTAATGAGAAGGGTGGATGCATACTTTGCTACTCTTGATCTCACTAAGGAGGGCTCTCTTTGGGATTCTCAAATATTAATCACCTCACTAGGACCTTGCTCTTCTTGGCACTCACAAAGATGTTTCTCAGCTGTTGGAATGAGCAAAAGTACCCCCACACACGAATGGAGGAAGTATTTATAAGCATGGCTGAAAAACGAACCATTATGTGCCTCTGTAGGGTGATCGGACGCTCCAGTCATTTTGACCGGACGCTCCAGTCAATTCACCCTGAACTCTAGTGTTTAAGTGGTGACCGGACGCTGGACAACATTCGGTCAGCACTGACTGGACGTGTTCGGTCGTGATTTTTCCTCTCTAGAAACTTACTGGAGTCGACCGGACGCTGGGACTCAGCATCCGGTCACTTCACCTCTCAGCGTCCGGTCACTGTGCCAGAGTCCGGTCACACTGAAGCTAGCGTCCGATCAGTATTTGACCCTCCATTCACTCCCAACTCTCGATCATATGTGAATGGAGTTTGCTCCAATGGATCTAAGGGCTTTTTAGGAGCTACCTAGTGCTAGGTTTAGCAAGTGTGCACCACACCTAACTCACTAGACTCACCTAGGTCAAGCTACCTGTCCATACCCCCTTAATAGTATGGCCAAAGGAAAAACAAAGTCCTAAACTACTCTAACTGTCTCTTCAACTTCAATCGACACTTAGTCCATCCTTAACCTTGTCGTCCATCCGTTGAAAACCAAAACGATTTTTATCATAGGGGCATGACCACCATGATAGCCCAATCGATCTCCATTACTATGACCTAACTTAATTGCCTCTACAAAACATACATTAGTCATAGTAATCACATATTGTCATTAATCACCAAAACCCAACTAGGGGCCTAGATGCTTTCAATCTCTCCCTTTTTGGTGATTGATGACAATACCACCTCGAGTATGTGAAAGAGTTGAGGTTTTTAACATGCTTGGTTCATATAAGCTTTTGACAATAAGAACAAAAGAGTTAGGCAAGCTTATATGACCCAAGCCAACATGATGTACTCAAAAGATATGAAATAGGCATGAGTACTAAGTAATAAAGCTCATTTGCATCGGAGTAAAATGCGGAAGCAAAGCAAATGAGCATAACACTAGTGATATGACATATAAGAGATTCAAAGTAGAGAGCACACATGTCACATATCATGATCGTGTAGATATCACTATCACATAAATATAGTTTAATGCATAAATGTAAACATACGAATACATAATAGTGTATCACACATAAAGACCAAATATAATAGAATACTAAGCTCCCCCTAGATAAGTAGTCACTCCCCCTAAGTCTAACATACTCGATCCCTCTCCCCCTTTGGCGTCAAACACCAAAACCTAAGGGTCGGTCGGCAGGGCTGCAGCAGACAAGTCAGGCGCTGAGGTACAAGGAGCAAGCTAGAACTATGTGCCTTCATCATCTGACCCTGAGCTCTGAGCTGTCTAACCCTCTATAGCTGAAAGCAATGCTAAAGCGGTCTAGGTCGGATCAGAGACTGGAGCGGCCGTAGACTGTGTAGGTATCACTAAAGCAGGCGGCTCTGATGATGCAACATAAGAAGGGAGCGTCTCTGTAGTCCCAGTAATAGGTACAACTATAGAAGGACCTGGGACATGTAAATATGGCGGAGTAGGTTGCCCTGTCAACTCACTAAAAGTCATTCCAAGGCTCTTGGAGACTGAGGTATCTGACACTAGCAGCAAGGAAGTCTGAGCCGGTGTGAATCCCGTCTGAAGAGGTGTGAACTGTGGGGCTAGCACTAGCGAGGCAAACCACTAGGACACCTACTCTATAGGTGAAGCAAACTATGCTAGTGGTTGTCCCTGACTCTGAAGCCCACTAGGCTATAAAGCTAGAGTCATAGAAGTGGTAGCAAGCTGACCTAGCTGGGGCAAAGACTATGGCGGTAGAGCCCCAATAGTTGTCACAACATGCTACATAAATCCAAGGAGCTGCTGCTGCATGAGGAGCTGCTGTTGATGCATGGCCTGCTGCTGCTGCTATATAGCCTGCTGCTGCTGCTGGATCACCTACTGCTATCGCTGGAACTCATCCTGCCTAGTCTAAAACTAAGCAAAGGTGGCAGGTGTGTCCTGAGCCTGACGAGTCTGATCTTGCCTCATCCGCTCAAGTATGGCAAGTAGAGCGAGGTTTGTCTGCGGTGCAGGTGGAGATGAACTAGAACTAATGGCCTCATGGTCATATCATTATGGAGGCATCTGAGGAATAGGTTGGTAGTCATCATCTGAGCTGTCACTAGGGTCGCTCGCAACAATCCCCTCCTGCTGAGCATCAAGCTGCTCCTCCTCTATAGCTGCTATGCTTCTGATGGTCTCATCCTGCTGAGCTATAGTCTTTGGCACCTCTGGATGTCGGCTCGGCTAGCTAGGTGTCCTCACTACACTATGTCGGATCATCTGAGTCATGTTGTATGCAGGGAACTCTATAGTAGCACCACTATACTCTGCCAGCATCTCTAGTTGCCTCACAGTAACTACCCTTGTGGATCAGGAATGTAATCTAGTGAGCATATGGTAGCTGCCTATGACCCCTGAACCCCTCTGCAATAGTATCCTCTATCTCTAACAGAAGGAGATCCCAAATGTCAAACACTATCTACTGCATCAGAGTGTTTAGTAACCATAACTGTATGCGACTCAAGCCCTCATGATACCCCATCCTCGGAAGCAGTGTCCTCCTTATAATGGCATCAAGCACTCTAGCAGTGGGAGTGAGATCACTGGGTGTCCTGCTAGACCCCTCGCCGAATGGCTCTGTGAAGCAATGGTGGACTAGATATGTAGGGGGCACCATACTGCCATGAGGGCGTCTAGGGGTGCTGTCTATACATAGCAAACCTCATGTAGCCGGACGGGCCGCTCCTGAAGCCTGAGTATCTCTCTCACCCTAGTGCTCGTCAGCCTATAATCTCTGCCTCTGAATGCAAAGTGTATAAATCTGTGCTGCGGGTCAATCTAGAGTGTAGCATAGAACTGACGGACCTAAGATGGAACATATAAGCCTGTCTGTCCAAGTAAATCTGTCAGCCCTGGCAGGTAAGCTAGGTAAGGGTGAATATGCTCTCCAGCTGCTGCTATAATGGTCTCAATATTGCACACCCTCTGAGATCTGAATATTGCCCCACTGTTAAGATATGTATTATAAAAACCTTCCTGCAGAGGTGTGTAGAAACCCTCTAAAGCACACTCATCCCGCCTCAATGGAAACCACTGCTCAAAGTCCACAAATCTAAGCTGCTACACCTGCTTGGCCATGGCGGCCCTCAAATCCAAGTGAGTCACTAGAGGCGGACCCTGTGGTCTAGGCAGTGGATGAGAACCCCTCCGCTGTGTCTCTGACCTCGAAGTGACTGGTGCATGGGTAGGACCAGAGTGGCGAAGCTATGGCTAAGGTGCTTGCTCTGTCTCCTTAGCCTGCTTTCCCTCCTAAGTCTGCTCTGCTGACTATGGCTGCTGCTGAGGCTCCCCCTGAGACTAACTCTCATCAATAGCCACACGCCGTCCTCCAACTATAAGGGTCCCAGCTAGACCACCATGACGATGCTCAACCTGCTCAAGTGCAGCCCTCATAGATGGAGAAAGCTAATCTACAATAACAACACCACTCTGAGCACCTCCTCTCTCTACGCGCTCTGCAGCCTCTGTAACTGCGGCTGCTCTCGCTGTATCTACATCAGGGTACTTGTGCTTCCTCGATGCTAGCTTTTTTGTCGCCTTGCCTTTTGCATCTGTAGGCTGGCGAGGTGGGGGCCTTGGATCCTCATCACTAGGACCTCCTCCGACATTCTTGACATGAGCCATCTGATGAAGCTGAAAGGAACAACTGCCCTGACAAGAATCAACTACCAACTATCACTTCCGAGGCTTGGCCTCGATACGTACTCACAAGCTTGGCCCCGAGTAGACTGACAACTGCCAATGAGACAACAACGGTACCGACTCGCTGCACGATAGAATAGATAGGATATATAAATAAATACAATATATATAGAGATACGGAACCCTAGGAAAGTAAGCAACAGATACAAAATTGGAAACGAGGGCTTGCTACCTGATGAACCGGCGAAACGACGAGAATAGGAACGGATCAGGGAACCACCGGGTCGGCTAGGGTTTGCAATGGCATGGATCGACAGTGCACTATGGTGAAGGGGGTGCAGTGAGCAGTGGCTAGGGCACTAGGAGCATTAGGGCAGAGGCTCGATGGTGCTTGGGCAAAGCACGTGCACGGTGACATGGACTCTGTGGCGTGGAGGAGCACGGCGGCGCTTTAGCTGCGTGAACAGCGGCGTAGGTAGGGCTCGGTGGTGGTAGGCATGGGTAGGCGCGACGGCACAGGGACACGGTGGCACAAGAGCTGCATGGGCAGCGGCGTAGGCAGGGCGTGGCGCGGCGGCGGCGTAGGCAGAGCGCGGTGCGGCGGTGGCATTGGCAAGGCACAGCGGTGCGGGGAGCACGGCGCGGGAGCTGCATAGGCGGCGCGGTGGTGCTCAGGGTCGGTAGAGGATGGCACGGCAAAGCACTGGCAACGCTAGAGATGGTGGCTCGAGCGATGTCGGTGCGACAAGGATGTGGAATAGGGATTAGGTCAACCACGCACGGTGATTATATGGTGGCTCCCATGGAGTAGAACAGGAAACAGATGAGAAGTCCTGAAACCGCACATTTTCTACTAACTGGACGCTCTGGTGACAGCGACCGGACACTGCCATCTAGTGTCTGGTCGATTCCAGAGAGGTCCAAAACCCCTAGAATCACGACTGGACGCGTCTGGTGAACCCCGACCAGACGCAGCTAGAGTCCGGTGCAAGTTGTCTCCCTCATCTTCTATTGACCAGATGATGGATCGCCATCTAACCGGATGCTGGGAAAGCACTGTTTCAGCGTCCGGTCACTCCTTCTCAGCAGTAGTTCTCCTCCTGTGAACTGATCGGACGCTGGACATCAGAGTCCGGTCACTCTTTTTTAGCAAATCTTCAAAGTCCTTCGTGCTGCCTATTCCCAATCAAGTTCCAACTTCAATAAGATCCAAATAAACACCAATTGGGACTGATGTGAGTGACCTCTCTCAAACCCTCAACATTTTCAAAATATTTTGCCTTAGGCTATAATTCTTTTTAAGAAAATAGGCAATAAGAGGGCAATTGAAGATAAACGACAAAGCAACATTCATGCATATGCAATGCAATACTTGAAAGTAAATCTAGTTGCTTGTCAAGTTTGATCCAAGGTTAAGCTTCTTCACACGTTTTATGGCGGTTATCTTAACCATGTTAGACAAGCCCTATGTGCATTGCCATAAAGTAAACATGTTGTATATTACAATGCAATGCAGGGGATAACACAAGCTCATCTTTTAGTGAAGTTGCTAAAATCAAGCACATTGAGCTCATTCCGCAATCGACAAAAAGTCGCCTCATCTAGCGGTTTAGTGAAGATATCCGCCAATTGATCCTCGGTCCTTACACCTTCTAATGAAATATCATTCTTTGCAACATGATCTCTAAGAAAGTGATGGTAGATATCTATGTTCTTAGTGCGAGAGTGTTGAACTGGATTATTTGCAAGTTTTACTACACTTTCATTGTCGCACAAAAGAGGTACTTTTTCTAGAACTACACCATAGTCTAGCAAAGCTTGTTTCATGTAAAGAATTTGTGCACAACAAGCACCCGTGGCAATGTATTCCGCTTCGGCGGTGGACAAAGCCACGCTATTTTGTTTCTTGGAGGACCAAGACACAAGTGATCTACCAAGCAAATGGCACCCTCTGGATGTGCTTTTTCTATCCACTTTGCAACCGGCATAATCCAAATCGGAATAGCCAACTAATTCAAATATAGCTCCTTTGGGATACCAAAGGTCAATGCTTGGTGTGTGCTTAAGATACCTAAGGATTCTTTTAACGGCAATCAAATGAGTTTTCTTAGAATTAGCTTGAAATCTAGCATACATACACACACTAAACATGATGTCGGGCCAAGATGCGGTTAAATACAACAAGCTACCAATCATAGAGCGGTAGAGAGTTTGATCAACCGTGTTACCTCCCTCATCTAGGTCGAGATGTCCATTAGTTGACATTGGTGTCTTGATTGGCTTACATTCATCCATCTTGAATCTCTTGAGAAGATCATTCATATATTTCTCTTGAGAGATGAAAATCCCTTCTCTCATTTGCTTGACTTAAAAACCAAGAAAGAATATAAGCTTTCCAATCATTGACATCTCGAACTCCTTCGACATCAATTCACCAAACTCTTTGCAAGAATCTTCATTTGATGATCCAAAGATGATATTATCAACATACACTTGACAAATGAAGATGTGCCCATCAAGCTTCTTGGTGAATAGTGTGGTGTTGACCTTCCCAATGGTGAAGCCCTTCTCAATGAGGAAGTCCCGAAGATGCTCATACCAAGCTCTTGGGGCTTGCTTAAGCCCATATAGCACCTTGGACAACCTATAAACATGATTAGGATATCTAGGGTCTTCAAACCTGGGAGGTTGATCAACATAGACTAGTTCATTAATAAAGCCATTTAAAAATGCACTTTTCACATCCATTTGATATAGTTTCATGTCATGATGTGATGCATATGCAAGGAGGATACGAATGGCTTCTAGTCTTGCAACCGGTGCAAAGGTCTCTCCAAAATCCAAACCTTCAAGTTGAGAGAACCCCTTTGCAACTAGTCTTGCCTTGTTCCTCACAACTACGCCTTAATCATCTTGCTTATTGCGGAACACCCACTTTGTTCCAATGACTCTTGCACCTTTTGGCCGCTCTTCAAGAGTCCAAACTTCATTGCGGGTGAAGTTGTTCAACTCTTCATGCATGGCATTTATCCAATCTGGATCTCGAAGAGCTTCTTCTACCTTAGTAGGCTCAAAACAAGAAATAAAAGAGTGATGTGCAATAAATGAAGCAAGTTTTTGTGAGCGAGTCATTACACCCTTTGATGGACTCCCTATGATGAGATCTTGTGGATGATCTTGTAGTAGAGGTGTGTTTCTTCTATTGACCACTTGAGGAGGAGGTTGTGGAGCATCAGCATCTTATGCTTGTACCACCATTTGATCATGGGAGACATGAGTGTCTTCATTTTCTACTCTCTCTCTTTATCACCATCTTGTGGCACATTCGATGAAGAAGGTGGATCAATTACTTGTACATCATCTTTAGGCTTGATGTCTCCAACCACAATGTTCTTCATAGCCTCTCTCAATGGTTCATCACCTACATCATCAAGATTCTCATGTGCTCCTTGGGAGCCGTTAGATTCATCAAATTCCACATCATATGTTTCTTTAACCAAGCCGGTGGCATGATTAAATACTCTATATGCTTTGGACTTTGATGAGTAACCAACAAGAAAACCAATATCACAATGTCTTTGAAACTTCCCTAAGTGTTGTCGCTTCTTGTAGATGTAGCATTTGCAACCAAACACCCTAAAGAAGGAGACATCCGGCTTCTTCCCATTGAGCAACTCATAAGGTGTCTTGCCAAGGAACTTTTGAAGGAATAGACGGTTGGATGCATAGCATGCGGTGTTGATAGCTTCCGCCCATAGAGCTTCGGGGGTATTGTACTCATCTAGCATTATTCTTGTAAGAGTGATCAATGTCTGGTTCTTTCTCTCAACTACACCATTTTGTTGAGGAGTATATGTTGCGGAGACCTCATGCTTGATCCCAACTTCATCACAATAGGCTTCAATGTTTGTGTTGTCAAATTCCTTCCCATTGTCACTTCTAATCTTCTTTAGCTTCACTTCAAATTCATTTTGTGCTCTCTTGGCAAACTTCTTGAAGCAAGATGCAACTTTGGATTTGTCATGAAGGAAGAATACCCATGTGTATCTTGAATAGTCATCAACAATCACAAGACAATAAAGATTTGTCCAAATAAGTCTATGTGAAGGAGTTCTAGCACTCTTGTGGTTGACATGAAAGCTTTTGTTGGTTGAGTATTTGCAACTTGCATGCTGACTTGACATGCACTACAAGGCTTATCCTTCTCAGACTTCACATCCTCCAACCCTCTCACCAAATCATTCTTCATTAGCTTCTTGAGTGAGCTCATCCCAACATGAGCAAGTCTTCTATGCCATAGCCACCCAAGTGTTGTTTTGGTGAATAGGCATGTTTTCAAGTTAGCATCTTCGGAGGTGAAATCCACTAGGTATAGGTTGTTGTATCTAAATCCTTTGAATATCACTTGACCATCATCCTTCTTAGATACAACAACTTCCTTCTCGGTGAAAAAGCATTAGAAGCCAAGATCACACAATTGTCCAATGGATAGTAAGTTGAAGCTCAATGAAGCAACATAGAGCATATTTGAGATAGAATGATCATTAGATATTACCACTTTTCCCAATCCTTTAACTTTACCCTTAGAATTATCTCCAAATGTGATTCTTTCTTGTCCATCTACTTCTTCATCTAGTGAGGTGAACATACGAGGATCACCGGTCATGTGTTGTGTGCAACCACTATCAATAACCCAATGACTTCCACCGGTCTTGTAGTTCACCTACACATAAGAGATCAAGCTTTAGGAACCCAAACTTGTTGAGGGCCCTTCACCTTCTCAACAAGTGACTTTGCTACCCAAATTTTTTTAGGCCTATTCTTGTTGGGAGGTCCTAAGAACATGACTTTCATCTTTCCACTAGAATCCTTTCTAAGCATGTAATGAGCATTGAAGGCAAAAGGTCTAGCATGCTTGGGCAAGGGTTGTGGTGGTGGAGTTTGGCACTCATGGGCAAAGTGACCTTCTTGTCCACACTCAAAGCATCTCTTTGGCTTCGGTTTTGATTTGTGTTGTTGTTGAGCTTGAGCCTTCTTCTCTTGGTTTGCCAAGTACCCAATGCCACTTCTATCCATCTTTATGATGGTGTTCATTAATAGCTCACTTTGAAGATGCTTGCCTCTTATGAACTTGCTCAAACCAATCTTGAGATGCTCTTTCTCCAACTTGAGCTTCTTGTTCTCTTCCATGAGAGCATCATTGTTTTTCTCTTCCTTGAGCTTCTTGTTCTCTTCTTTTAGCTTCTCATTCTCAAGCATCAAATCACCATCATGATCAAGAGTTTCTAGCACAATAGTGTTGTGGCTTTTGATTTCTTCAAGATGTTTCTTGAGCTTTTCATTATCATTCTTGAGCTTGACAAACTCATTGTAATCATCGGCCTCAACCACTTGCTTGCCCTTGCTACTAGAACTTTGCTCAATGCCCTCAATGATCAAATCATCACATGATGTAGCTATATCAATCTTAACAACATTGTTAGTAGCATCATGTGGCTCATTGGATAGAAATTCTGGAGCAATGACAAGATTATCATGATTAATCTTAAGAGTAGTATATTCTTCTTTTAGCTTATTGTGGCTAGTGATGAGCTCTTTGTGCATCCCCTTAAGTTTATCATGTTTATCTTTAAGCTCTTTCTTAGAAGATTTGAGCTCCTTGAGTTTGGATGATATATCATCATTTGCTTCTCTAAGCTCAATACTAGCCTTTTCTGTCATATCACATTTTGCTAAAAGTGAATCATTCTTAGCTTCTAGCTTTTCATTCTTAGCTCTAGTCTTTATAATGATCTTAGTGTATTGTTTTACCAATCTAGCAAGATCATCATAAGAAGGTGATTCATATTCATCATCATCACTATTGCTATCATTATTACTAGCATGGTCATCACGACTACTATCATCATCATTTGATACCTTGCGTTCACCCTTGACCATGAGGCATAGGTGTGTAGAGGATGATGGTGGTGGTGGTGGTGAAGATGATGAAGAGTCAATAACAATGGTGGCCACCTTCTTGTTATCACAATCATCATCGGATGAGCCACTAGATGAATCAATGTACGTGAACCAATCACCGATGATGTATGCCTTTCCACTCTTCTTCTTCTTGTGGAAGTCCTTCTTGCCATCTCTCTTCTTGTATGGCTTGTTTTTCTTCTTCTCATCTTCTTCATTAGTTGAGTCATCTTTCTTGCCCTTGTACTTGTTCTTGAACTTGTCTTTCTTGGGCTTGGTGCATTGGTGTGCTAGATGACCAAGTTCTCCACAATTGTAGCAATCCATCTCAGAGATTGGCTTCCTTCTAGAGCTAGTGAAGAACTTCTTCTTCTTGCCATCGAACTTGATGCCACTCTTGTTGAGCTTCTTTAGCATCTTGGTGGTTTTTCTCACCATGAGAGCAAGACTTGCATCATCAACTTCATCATCACTTGAGCTCTCATACTCAAGTCTTGCTTTGCCCTTCTCTTGGCTAGCTTTGAATGCTAAGTCCTTGTCTTTCTTCTTGGTAGAGAATGAGCCATCTTGTGGCGTGATGTGCATATACATCTCATGAGCATTGATCTTTCCCAAGATTTGTGTCGGTGTAGCGGTGGAAAGATCACCTTGATGAAGCACGGTCATAATATGCCCATATTTGTCAATGGGGAGGACACTCAAAATCTTTCTTACAACATCGGATGGTTGCATTTGAGTGAGTCCAAGCCCATTGACTTCCTCTACAAGAACATTTAAATATGAGTACATCTTATTAGCATATTCTTTAGGAAGCATCTCAAAAGAGTTAAGCTTTTTCATGACAAGATGATAGCATTCCTCACGCTCACTCTTTGTTCCCTCATGGAGCGCACAAACGTCCGACCATAGTGCATGGGCGTCTTTGTGGTTCCTCACCCGGTTAAACACATCTTTGCAAAGGCCTCTAAAGATGGTGTTTCGAGCCTTTGCATTCCATTTCTTGTAATTCACCTCATCGCCTTGTAGGTGTGTAGCATCCCAAGCTTTTGGGAAGCCTTGTGAGGCGGCTCTAAGTATTCCAACATCTAGAGCTTCTAAGTATGCCTCCATGTGAATTTTCCAATATGGAAAATCATCCCCCTCAAAGATAGGAGGAGGTCCATCCCTGTGAGACATCTTTCTCTAGGCGGTTAAGCCAAAATACATGAGCACGACGCTCTGATACCAATTGAAAGGTTCAAGATGCCCAAGAGGGGGGTGAATTGGGCTAATTCTAAATTTCTTTGCAATGGTTAAGTCCTATGGCCAGCCCAATTAACCCCTTGTGCCTAGAAAGTGTATCTATTGATCTACCGCACAAAAGTTTAGCAACTTATTTTCCAATCCTACTCTAGCATGGCAATTCTACGAATGTAAATGACAAAAATTGAATTACTCAAAGTAAATGCTCAAAGTAAATAGAGAAGGAGGAACGCGGTGATATTTTGTCGAGGTATCGGAGAGTCGCCACTCTCCACTAGTCCTCGTTGGAGCACCTGTACAAGGGTGTAGCTCCCCCTTGATCCGTGCAAGGATCAAGTGCTCTCTACAGGTTGATTCTTCGACACTCCGTCATGGTGAATCAC
This sequence comes from Miscanthus floridulus, assembly GCF_019320115.1. Taxonomy (NCBI): domain Eukaryota; kingdom Viridiplantae; phylum Streptophyta; class Magnoliopsida; order Poales; family Poaceae; genus Miscanthus; species Miscanthus floridulus. Next base: position 170,852,546 of record NC_089587.1, on the reverse strand, counting down.
CCACAACCGGTCACAACTTGAGTTAGGTCATCCACAAGCTCCGTTGGATGATCACCAAACTCCCAATCACCACCAAGCCATCTAGGTGATGGCGATCACCAAGAGTAATAAGCACGAACTCTCACTTGACCACGACAAGCCTAATGAGAAGGGTGGATGCACACTTTGCTACTCTTGATCTCACTAATGAGGGCTCTCTTTGGGATTCTCAAATCTTAATCACCTCACTAGGACCTTGCTCTTCTTGGCACTCACAAAGATGTTTCTCAGCTGTTGGAATGAGCAAAAGTACTCCCACACACGAATGGAGGAAGTATTTATAAGCATGGCTGAAAATGAGCCGTTATGTGCCCCTGTGGGGTGACCGGACGCTCTGGTCATGTTGACCGGATGCTCTAGTCAGTTCACCCCGAACTCTAATGTTTAAGTGGTGACCGGACACTGGACAACGTCTGATCAGCACTGACCGGACACGTCCGGTCATGATTTTCCCTCTTTGGAATGTTACTGGAGTCGACTGGACGTTGGGACTCAGCGTCCGGTCACTTCACCTCTCAGCATCCGGTCACTTCCAGATGACTTCACCTTGATCAAATAAACTGACCGGACTCTGTGCCAGCGTCCGGTCAGTATTTGACCCTCCATTCACTCCCAACTCTCGATCATATGTGAATGAAGTTTGCTCCAATGGATCTAAGGGCTTTTTAGGAGCTACCTAGTGCTAGGTTTAGCAAGTGTGCACCACACCTAACTCACTAGACTCACCTAGGTCAAGCTAACCATCCATACCCCCCTTAATAGTATGGCCAAAGGAAAAACAAAGTCCTAAACTACTCTAAGTGTCTCTTCAACTCCAATCGACACTTAGTCCATCCTTAACCTTGTCGTCCATCCTTTGAAAACTGAAACGATTTTCATCGTAGGGGCATGACCACCATGATAGCCCAATCGATCTCCATTACCATAACCTAACTTAATTGCCTCTGCAAAACACATGTTAGTCATAGTAATCATGTATTGTCATTAATCACCGAAACCCAACTAGGGGCCTAGATGCTTTCACCCTCGCACAGCGCGACGAAGGCTGAGATGTGCTGAAGATGCTGCAGCTCTAGCTTGTAGTGATGTAGCAACCCTCGAAGGAATTGGTGGGGAGGAGTCATGATCCCCCGCTCATGGAAAGGGATGAAGGAGACGACGTAGCCATCGAGCGGCGATGACACGTCCTCGCCTCTAGGTACGATCCACTCATTTGCCATGGTCCTTGCGTAGAGAAGGCCCTTCTTGACTAGACCCTCCATGCGCACATGGAGAATGTCGAAGCGAGGCCACGGCTCCATCGAGGAACGAGGATGGCAATGCAGAAGATCCAGCGGCGATGTAAGGCTAGAGAGCGAGAACTTCGCCAGTGGTGGAGTGGAAGCAGGGAAACAAAGGCTGGGACTCGGGAGCGAAAGGCAGAAAGATTGGAAGGGAAAAGGATGTGGCTACACGTACAGAGGCTGGGGAGGAACCGCTTCGTTTATAAGGTAAGGACAGAACAGGCAAGGGGAGAACCGTTCGCCTAAATTAACGCACCACACGCCCTACTAGACCCATTTCCCTTGAGGCTCGAGCCCTCATTATTTATCACAGCAACAATCGCCTCATCGCCTTGAGAGACGAGCGCACGCCTATCCCAATCTTCCCCTCGAAGGATCCATCGGGTGATGGTTTGACTTCAAAGGCCACACGCCGCCATAGGTAAGAGGGATATGAAGTTCAAAATGCTCCTATGGCCCATTAACACCTAGGAGTTCAAAGGCTGGCCCACTAGTGGGTTCACGGCCGCTCTAGGGCACCTTAGAGTGAGGGGAGGTAAAGGATGGGCCCACTAGCGACCAGTACCCAAAGCGCGTGAAGCGCCATGGGCATCCCGACCCTCATTTCGAGTCTTGGATGATGCAAGGTCCATGGTTTTTCCCCAAAAGAAAGGCATCGAGCCATCGGACCGGTCGAACGGATCCGGGAACTATATGAACTACCCACCAAGAATCTAGAGCCAGTCACCATCTAACCTTGAACTGGGCCCCCACGAAGGGGATGCTAGGGCTCCACTCGAACAAGCCCGTTAATAACTCACCGAGCACTGGGCTCCATCCAGCAAGGAAAGCATGGCCTGGCTTAGACCCTTCGTTCTAGCGAATGAATGCATGAGGGATGATGATCACAAGATGAACCGACCCCTTGACCAGACCCCTGCTACGCGTGAGGGCTGGAGGGCTTGGCATCACATGGAGACCGAACACGTGGTCGTAGACAAATGACGAGTGTTATACGCAGCTTGCCATCCTACAAAGCAACAATAACAAACAGTACTCCCGTGCGCCCTCAGGCAACGGACCGCAAAAAGCCTTTGTAGGAGTGTCTCACTCCTCCAAAGGCTCAGGGCTACACCCACCAGGTGCGCTCGCACGCACCCGGTGAAAACGAATTACCGGCACGTGTCCTCCCCAGGGGCTAGGCACACGTGCCCACTTTTGCCAATCTGCCACATAGAGGCTTGGTATCTAAATTCTACTTGGTTACCCTACGTGGTATAAACAAACCAAGGGGAAAATGCCAAAGTTCCAATAACGACCCGCCTCCATGACATGACGGCCACAGGAGCAACAAATCACGAAAAAGCCTTTGTAGGAGTGTCTCACTCCTCCAAAGGCTCAGGGGCTACTGTCAGATATCTATACCCGGGTATCTGAGCCAAAGGATTAAAGAGCGTCGCGTCGCCTCATCCGATGGTCAAAGACTCAACTATGGCCTTGTTCGACTCCAAGGGTGAAGTTTCTGCCTCATTCGACCCCCAGGGGCCAAGCCATGCCTCGTCCGACACCGAGGACAAGGTTTCTGCCTCGTCCGACCCCTAGGGGCCAGGCCATGTCTCATCCGACACCAAGGATGGGGTTTCCACATCGTCTGACCCCTAGGGGCTAGGACACACCTCGTTCGGTCCCATGGGGAGGGCCCCACCTTGTCTGACCCCTGGGGGTCGGATTTTGTCTCACCTGGCACCTAGGGAGAGATTTCCACCTCTATCGATCCTTGGGGATTGGATCTGCTACCGGACCAAAGTAGTGGTCCTAGGGTAGGGCTAGAGCCACTTCAACCACTATGGCATGGAAACACACGCCTAGGAGCATGTCTCGGACGTGTCCTGATGTGACTGGCGGTCGCATCGGGCCATGCTGGGAAACTCGCATCGCCCATCTCGTCAATAGGCCAGCACTATGCTGGCCAACTCCCTGCCTGACCACCGTCTAACGTTAGTCAACCGGCGTCAGTTGACTGGCACTGTACCGCTCGCCCCCCGTTTGGCTTCTATGAGGGGACCCTTTGACCATTTTGTCTGCTCGAATGGAACGGAAGACAAGAAAGGCACGCGCGATGCCCGCACGTAAGATGCAGTGGCCAATAGGACCCCGGTACGACGCTGTTGCCACCATGATCTATAGGGTCAGTGGGACCCACACGAAGAGGAGGACGGTGCACCTCTGGGAGCCTTATTTCTCTTTCTTTTTCTCCTCTTCCCTTTGGTTGTAACCTCTGCTTTCCCTTAACCTATAAAAGGAAAAGCAGGGCGTCCCACTAGGGGGCGAATCATCGAACAAACACACCGCATCACACCAGAGACTTGGGAGCTACCTTCCTCTCTAGCCAGTTTGTAACCCCCTACTACAAACTCAGTGCTAGTAACATGAGCAGCTCAAAACTAGACGTAGGGACCTTTGGCCCAAACCAGTATAATTCTTGTGTCCTCTTAGCACACCATCCAGGTCAGACGTGCAATATACAAATTTACTAGCCGATGCTTACTTGAAACACCAACACCCCGATACTTAGGTAGGCGACCGATCCAAAGAGATCCATGTGTATGAGCTCCAATGGTTGCGTCATGGTAAAGATGCTCTTTGGTGGGTGAGGTACGCCAACTTGCTTTTCGGTTGACAAGCGCTACATATCCTGTCTTTCTCAAAGTGAATATTTGTTAGCCCAAGGATGTGTTCGTCCTTTTGAAGTTTGGCCAAGTTCCTCATCCCAACATGGGCTAGTCGGTGATGCTAAAGCCACCCCATGCTAGATTTTGCCACTAAACAAGTCTCAAGATTAGCTTTACTTTTATTGAAATCAACTAGGTAAAGCTTGTTCTTTAAATGACCCATAAAGACAATAGAGGAATCCTCCCTTCTAAAGACTTTTACACCCTTATCCGTAGAGAGACAATTGAAACCCATCTCGCATAATTGAGAGACGAACAACAAATTGTAACCTAACGAATCGCCGTCTCTCCCGGATAGTGAGAACTTGACTGAGCAGCGGCAACATAGAGGCACTTAATTGAACTTGATGGTTATAATGATGATGATGATGTTACAACATTATACCAGCTATGGTTACTATTGCCTGTTATTAAATGATATCCCATATGTTTGGCACATGTTAGTTGCTAATCTAGAGATGAATAGCTATAATTAACTTGGTTATTGAATTGTAAAAATATATAGCTCAACTCTTGGCTTTTATGCAAAATGTTGTCAAGCTAGCTCCACCTATAAAGCCTTGCATACTCTTTGGTGTCACTTTATTTCTAGTTTATGACGGGTAAGTCTAGCTGAGTACATTTGAGTACTCAGGGTTTATCGCACCATGTTATAGGTGAAGTTCTCGGCCTGCTGAAGATGGTGGCTAACCGCCGATGGGCTCGGTGACTCTATATTTATTTCTCATCTATATGCTTTTGTTAGAGGATGTCATTTATGCTAGCAATGTATTTAGAACTTATATTAATGTAATCATTTAAAAGTTATGTCGTTTTCACTAATCGGTTTTGAAACCCAAACTTGTACTATTATTTGTGAACACGTTTGTAATATTATTTCCGCTACAACTCTACGTATGTGATGTGTATTTGCTTAATCATATGATCTTGGTTGTGATATTGATTTATCGAGGTCCTTCGTGACACTCGGTGGACTATTGGGTTTATATAAGTGAAAGTATGTGCACGTCAATGTGCTAAACGGGGACAACCGTATTTGATCTTGTATAAATTGGGCGGTTCTATCACAGGGCGAGACGGAGCCCGTGGCCTCGAGGTCGAGCGAGACAGAGCCGCGACCAAGGGGTCGAGCGAGTCAGAGCTCACACCACGCAAGACAGTAAGGGTAATAGTGAAGTGGAGACTGTGTTGGCTGTGAATCTGAGGATGCATGTGGTTGTTTGAACACTTTGTAGCACATATTAGCTTAAACATTGTGCCCCCCTTTTATAGTACAGCTTTCCCTATACTCAAATTTAGTATAAAAAAGAATTTAAACATCCTTTGAGTTTGAAGACATCTATATTTGTAATTGGGGGCTCCTCTATTTCATGTAGCATCCTCGAATATAAATTCCTTGCTTGTCATCTCGATAAATCTCATTAGTTCTCTAATTGCGTGGTCATTATCACCAAAACCTACAATTTAAGGTTTGACTGCACTTTCACACCGATAGGATGTAAGGAGCTCAAGATGAAAATTTAAAAATTCTTGGTTGGTGAATTGTACACACTTAAGTGCCAATTATGACTACGCTGATGACGTGATCCTTAGAGTAGAGCAAAGGCATTAAGTGATAGTTTTGACGTAGTCAAAACATCGTGAAGAAGAATGAGTACATGCACCGCAAGGTGCAGTATACACACTGTAGTCCCCGAGCCTAAGATTAGGTGTAGGGTACACCTAGTGTTAGGGTCTTGAAAAAAATGAGCAGTCTCCAGCGTAGCTGAGAATGCCATCAGTCCCAAGCGTAGACGAGAAATCAAGTGATCAAGAAGCCAGTACACTCCCTGTAAGGTGAAGTGTACACACTTACTCCCCGAGCCTGCTAAAAGATAAAGAATGAATCTTGTAGCAGGGTCAAAGAAATCAGGAGCTTGATATTCCAGTTTTGATGCGTGAAATAGCTAGCGTCATTTGCCATGTACTTATCAAGGCCCCCGACGTGCTGCCCAAGATCAGCACCCTGATCCGAACAGCGTGGAGTAACTTGACAGCACATCGATGAGACGTAGCAAAATCCGACCACCAAGGGAGTCCCCAGCTTGGCGGGTGACGCTTGTACGAAGAATCCAAATGCCGAGGAGTCCCCAGCTTAGCTGGTGAGCCCCCAGCGTAGCTGACAATGAAGCCTAAGTGACGAGTAATCTGACCAGTTGATCGGCGATGAAGCGAGTGCCGAGTAGTCCAACCAACTGGTCGGCAATGAAGTGAATGTCGAACAGAAGTGAGCGCCAAACAGTCCGACCAACTGGATGGCGACGAAGTCCATGAACCTTGTGGTCCGACCAGTTGATCGGCGGAGAAGTCCGAATGCCAGGTGGTGCGACCACCTGGACAATGATCCTGCAATACAAATATGTAGAACGGGTAGTACATGATGTAAAAATAAAATATATGAACTCGGCGATGAAGGCAACATAGCGGAGTAGATAAACATTATGTTTGTATGAAGTGTTCATATTTTAAATATGAATAATTCTCTTCCAGTTGGTTCTATATCGCGTCACCAGCCCTGACTAGCCCAAACTCTATAGCGCGGAGTGGCCGACACCCGTGTACGCGTAGGAGAAAGAGCGTCACCATGGAGCCGCTGCTAACTATCCAGAACGCAGAGCATGGCTCATGCACGTGTAGGAACGAAGTCGAGGACATGGCCGTTTCTATGTAACACAAATAAGAACGTGGCTGGTCGGCGATTTGATGGAGAATATGTTTAAGATATTTCATATGAACAATAAATGGAGAGTCGTTGGAGACGTTAATTGTGGCAAAATATTGGAGAAATAGTAATCGAAGAAAATATGGCGAAATTGGAGAAACATGGAGAAAGCTTTATTAAATATGAAATGGTACTTATCTTTAGTCAGAATGTATGATCGACGGCGTATGATGTTATCTAGTCGGCGTCGATGAAGTTGCCCGGCCCTCGAGCTATCCGGCCTATCATCATGGCAGCGGTCGTGGTTGTCATAGTGGCGGTAGCGATCATCGTTGCACTATTCTTCGCGGCATTCATCGTGTGGGTTCAGACCATTATTTTCACTAGTGCATCAAGTGGGTTCTGACCATTATTTTCAATCTGCAACATCCACCACAAAGTTGGGGTGTTTGAAATGGCTCCTTTTGAGGGGCCCCTTCAGAGGAGTCAGAGCTATTTTTGAAGTCATAATTTATGGCTTCTCCAAAATGATTCCAACTCCTCTACTTTTTACTGAAAAATGGCTCCTCTGAGAAAACGTTTGACAGAGCTCCTACGTAGAAGCAAGAGCGGGAGCCGGGTTGGAGCCCTGTCAAAAAGGCCTATTTGATCCAAAGTCTGATCCAACTTGAAAAACTCCAACCAAACATGGAAAGCCTAAGGTATTCGACGTGTTCGCTGGCTGGTTTCTGGGTTGGTTTGGGCTGGCTGATGCTGGTTTGTTGTGAGTGAAAAATATTGTTGGATGGTTGAATAAGCCTGGCTGAAACCAACAAGCGAACAGAGTGACTGAGGCGTGCGTGAGATGGCTGTGGCAAAAAAAAAACACACACACAATTTAAAATTTAGATTACTGACGAGGATGAACAGTGCTAATTATTAGCTAGCTAATTTTTAGCCTTAGCTGTATATAATTATCCATGTGAATACGAGAGCTAATTTTAGCTACAAACAGGCAGGTTAATCAGCCTGTTCGCTGGGTCGTTTTTGGCTTATAAGCTATGGTTTATCAGCGAACGAACATTATTTTTTTCTCACACCAAACCAACCAACAGTACTTTCAGCCATGACTTATAAGTCAAATAAACCCAAACGAACAGGGCGAATATATGAGCTATTTTTTTTAGCCAAGCCTCCAACTAATTGTTAGCCACTAGTTAGCTAACCTTAACTAATTTGAGCTAATATTTAGCCCAACTAGTAACTAGCCCTACCTCATCCAAACAGGTTAGGTGTTTAATACTGGACTAATTTTTTAGCTAATTTTTTAGCTAATTTTTTAACTAGTTGTTTATTAAGGGACTATTTGGATACCAGAGTTAATTGTTAGTTAGTTAAGAATTAGCTAAAATTAGTCTAGCACATCCAAATAATGGGGCCAATAGGTGTTAGTCAAGCTCACAACTAGTTGCTAGCTAGCTAGCTTCAATCAATTTGAAACAGTTTTTTCTGCTCAAACTAGTAACTAGTTCCACTGATCTAAATAGATCTTTTTTTATCAGAAAAAGAAAGATCTAAATAGATCTTAGCTGGCAAACATTTAGGCGTGTTCGGTGAGGCTCCCGCACAACTCCAGCTCTGGCTCCGGCAGCAAGAGCCACACCAAACACTGTAGGTCGGAGGAGCCCTACTACAGCAAAATGAGATAGCAGAAGCCGTTTTGGCAGGTGAAGCCTCGATTTCTGGCTGTGGCGGGACTCCGGCTTCGGCTGGAGAGCCTGCGGAGCTGAGCCGCGCCAAACACGTCCTTATCTTTTGGACTATTTTTTAACGACAGCAGCACTAGCCCATTCTTCGTGTTTTTCTAGTCCGGCCTGAGTCTAAAAGAGATTAGTGGCCCGGAAGGCCGGAAGCCCGGAAACCTTCACCCAGCGGCCTGCTTTTGTTCTCCAGTCCAGTTGCCCCCAGTATACTCTCGCTCTCTCTCGGTTCTCCCGTCCCGTGCCCCTCCCTCCCGTGCGCTCTGTCTCTCTCTGGTGGCGACGAGCCGACGATTGGGCGGTCGACGCCGCCCTACGCTAGGTGCCCAAGTCTCCATCTTTGTGACCTTCACCGGCGACGAGCACCCACCAGGTTCGCCCACCCCTTCTCTTCCATTCCTGCTGTGCGAAACCCGAGCACCCAAGCTCTTTGTATTCGGATCTGACCTGATCCATTTACAAGTGTAGTATACATGTATTATGCTTATGCGCACAATTCTTTTTTTGTTGTTTTTGCAAAAAATATTGGGTGTAGATGTGTACACCCTTGCCCTTTATTGGGTCTGCCCCCTGTTTGTACTGAGTATCAGTTTGCTTAGGATTTGGTCGTAATCTTTAGGGGATTGCTTAGTGAAATCTACTAGCCTGACAGACCAAAGCATACCTTATAGTAGGAAATACTGGATGCCAAGGGCAATTGTTATCTGGCCTATAAAAAAAATCGAACCTTTTATCACTATTACCACTATTTCTGACATAATGGTATTATCTCCATGAAGAAACGGTGGCAGGGACCATAGGAACATATTATTTTAACCCTTGAAGTTGACTTTTAATACTCTGTTTTTGGTGTGAGTGTCAGTAAACTTGAGCATTGCCATCAGTTACGGTTACGGTGTTATACTTGAGATACTTGGTGTGACTTAGAACAAAACATAGTATTTTGCGTTACCTTGTACAAAACTTTTCTTTTCTTTGTCTGGATCTTCTGAGAGATGGAAGCAACTCACTCTCTCTACATGCGGCTCGGGTCCATATCTCGGGTATGTTTGGATGCTGACCTTATCCAAACCTTGCCTCAACTTGCCAGGCAAGGAAACGAAACATAGTTGAGTGTTTGGATCTCTGGCAAGCTTCCTCGTCTTTTGTGCTGGCAAGGTTTTTCCTTGCAATCCCATGCTAGCCAATTTGGCTCTCCCATCCTGGCAAAGGTAAGTCTAGTTTGGCCCCCCTGCTGGCAATGTGAGGCAAGGCTACCTGAGGAAACAAACTGACCTAAAGTTTTTTCCCTTTCTATTTGTTCTGTTCATAACACTACCTTTGTTACCTAACTGGCAGTGCACTGTTGCATTGTTGCTCACTCTAGCGGGAAAAAACTTTACTAGCTCCTTTGATTTTTCTTTGTCATTTTATCTTGTCAAAGTGTGTTTTTTTGTTTGTCGTTATATGATTTCAAGAAGAGACAGCTACATTCCCCTACCATATTGAGCTTGCTACATTGTTCCAATATGCAATTCCTTTGTTCATTGGGTATCATGTGTGGTTGAAGAGACATGCAATTCCCCTACCCTATTGAGTGCTACACTTGGGTAATAGTGATATGCTATAGCTTTTCTTAATACCTGCGCACAAAGCTAAACAGACAAAAAATTTACTAGCAGTCAAAGTTTATTAAGCATAGCATATTGTGTGGACTTTGGGGTATGCTTGGCAAGTTCTTTCCAAAAGGATAGCAGAAAACTAAACTACAAAAATTGTAAAACTGGTTGATTCACAAATACATTTTTTCGTTACTTGAAATGTATTTCCATTTCTTGATAACTGCTATTACAAATAACTTTAACAATTTGTGCATTTCATTGTGATATGTGCGTTTGAAGATGCGCACTGACAATTTGTAGTGGCAAGGTAACTGTTCAACTTCCCTTTATACTGGATGCCCATTGTCCGACATGTTGGTCAAGTTGGTCCTACGTAAGGGTAGGGAATTTTGGGAGACTTTATTTACTTTATTTCTTGCTTATCAAAGCAGTCTCTACCTTACCTATAAATAGGACTATACGGATCCTATCAGCTTAACATTAAAAGTAACACTGGTTCAAACAGTATGTAAATAGAGTATCATATTTTACCGAGTCTTGCTAGCAAAATGTGTAAGCTCTCTAAGACTCTAATAGATATGTTTGCTGGAGTGCTGGCCATGATAGCCCAAGCATGCATCAAAATTTGTAGTCTAATGTATACATTATTTTCTCTTGTCATTTTGCAGTTGACTTGCACAGTCAGAGCTTTGGAAGATGGCAAGATCACCAAGAGGTAGGAACCTCCAAGCTCGTCAACGTAGGTCAGCTTCTTCAGATGTGCCCTTGTGCTCCTGGAAGACGGAAGGAACAAACAAAGGAAATGATATGTCAGTGACCTCTGAGAAGAATGAATGGAAAGGAGCCACTTGCCCAGTTTGCTTGGAGCATCCACATGATGCTGTCCTCCTCCTGTGTACCTCTCACCACAAGGGCTGCCGACCATATATGTGTGGTACCAACTACCGTCATTCTAACTGCCTTGAACACTTTAAAGAAGCTTACGCAAAGGAAAAAATGGCTCTTGGTGTTTCGGCTGAGTCTGCACCTGGCCTTCCATTATCCTCGAGCACACTGCCATCAAGCAAGCAGCCATGTGTAATGGAACTTGCCTGCCCTCTCTGCCGTGGAGAGGTTAAAGGATGGACTGTGGTTGAACCTGCGCGTCAGTATCTGAACCAGAAAAGGAGAACTTGCATGCATGATGGGTGCTCATTCCATGGCTCGTATAAGGAGCTTTGCAAGCATGTGAAGTCGAAGCACCCTTCAGCGAAACCTCGTGAAGTTGATCCTGCTACTGCAGATGAGTGGAAAAGGTTTGAATGTGAGAGAGAGCGGCAGGATGCCATCAGCACTATCAGGTCCATGAACCCAGGAGCTTTGATCATGGGGGATTATGTCCTTGAGTTGAATGGTGGTGGCAACAACCATTTGCCCTCGGATGGAGATAACTTCGACTTGGAGGAAAGGCTCAACTTCTTCACATCCTTAGATCGTACTTTGAATGAGCGAATTGACTTGTATGACTCGTCAGATAGTTTGGATGAGGGGTTTGACTTCTTGGCATCCCTGTTTACCCATGGCAGGAGAATCTCTACTGGAGGTCCATTTAGCAGGGCTTATAGAAGACATAGGGAGAGGCCTAGACGTTCAACGAATTCTGTTGATGCTTCTGACATTCAGCATGAGTCAGTTAGCACTCAAAGGGGACAGCGTGCTGTTCGGGCTATAGGCAGAACTTCACGGCGGCACCATCCTATGGTCGCTCATATAAGGCCTACACGAGGCAGCTGAGAGATGAAATCACTTAGAGGGGAGGGAGGGGCTTTCATGCTATCCATCTGCAAGGGACGCAAAATAACACACCATGATAAGTTGTTGCTCTGGTGGTCGGAGGTCCATCATTTCTTCCTTTTTTTTGTCCCATTGCTGAGACAGCAACTGAGGATATAAGGTTGGATGGAGATGAGGTCTCTGTTTGGCAGATGCTGATGCCTGTATGATGTGCTCTGCGATGTGCATACAGTTTTGGGCTGAAGCAGCTCCACTTTTCCGGTGCTGCCTTTGCATGGATTTTATGAATACCCTTGCCTCGAGCTTCTTTTCCCGTTCTGTTGATCAAAGGAAACTGCAAACAGATGATTGTTTTGTCCGCAATTGCTATTTGAATGTTAGATGTCTGTATCATGAACAGCATACACATTACTGCTTATGTTCTGGTCTTGTAGTTTTGTATCCGTACGCTGTGGCCTTTGGATGGCTTTGTTGAGTTGATATGTGAGGTCTAGACTTATTTGCCATGAGTGCATCTTCTCGTGGTTCTCTTGCACCGTGCTGCTAGGGTTATTCACCTGGTGGTACACGAAACTGTCAATGCAACTGTGTCTATTTCAGCTGTTGCTTATGGAACTGGTTCCTGTAGTTCTATTTATCTGCTTAAAATGTGTCACGTTTGTTTGGCCGTATAAATCAATCATATATTCATGTTGACACTGCATTTCGATTCTGCATGTCCAATTCCCATATAATTGGTTGTTAAGCGTTGTCTTCATGTTCAACTGATGAGAGGTGGTTCTCGAATCAACGTGGGATGATGTTCACTCACAGGAGGACCTGGTTCTCCTTGCAGATTCGGCCGCCTCCGCATGATTGGAGTGATGAGCACTGGGATAGTGCGTTTTGCTTGTAGGTTCATTTATATTATAAGCTCTGAGATGATGTAAACCTGCATGGACAGGCCTGGTTCATTTGTTTGTAGAACCGTGTAGACAAGATGATCTGATTGGTTTCCTTTAGCGCCGGCCTATCTGTGATGATTATGTTATTTGGGCTTACGCGTGTTTAAATCTAAACTTGCTAGTACGACAATCATCAGGGGCTGATTTAGAAACTTAAATTTGACAGATAACTCATTTTATGCAAGGGAACGGTTAATTGGAATGGCTTGGAAATTCTAAGCTCCACTGGCATGCCGCATAGGTATGGAACCTAAGTCTCCAATAACTCTAGAAACAAATGCCACCTTAAGAGTTTCTGTATACTAATCGATTCAAGTTCATGAAGCATGGGGGTAATGTGGGCTTAGGTTGTTGCTATTATCCTCGGTTGTTTGTATAGCTCAAGCCTGCCATAGCCAGGCTCAATTTATGTGTGAGCACACCAATTGGATTGCTGAAACAAAAAGTAGATGTCACAATACTAATTCCTAGGGATTTATATGGTTAGATTGGAATCCTCTTAAACAGGAGGCCCTTATTGGGTGAAGCCTGTTAAAGCATCAAACCTCTAATCTAGTTTATAGCCTGATTTGTACTATCAGTCTGTTCGCTGGTTTCTGGGCTGATAAGCCCGGTTGTGGTTTCTGGGCTGATAAGCCCGGTTGGTGCTGGTTTGTTGTGAGAGAAAAACACTGTACCATACCTAATAAGCTCTGGCTGAAACCACAAGCGAACCGAACATGCTGTATATGTTAGGCATATTAGATATACGTGATTATGTGAAGCAGAGTGAACGTCTCATTTCTTATCAAATGGAATATTCTTTTGAACAGTTTGAACGGGTTCCTGGCGGTTATTGCTATTTGCTTCCCTGACATCTGTGACCTGGGAAGTTAATTCTCCCTGACATCTGTGACCTGGGAAGTTAATTCTCCCTGACATCTGTGAAGGAATGAATGTGGAAGCGGCAGGATGCAACAGGCACTGTCACGGAATGTGGTTGCAAAAACTGATGGAGATAACTCTGACTTGGAGGAAAGACTTCAACTTTTTCACGTCCTCAGATGACAGACGCAGAGTGTGATGATTGACTTGGTAGCTTGGATGACGACTTTGAGGCTGCGACCGAAATGAAAATTTTTTGATATCACATCGGATGTTTTGAGAATGTAAGAAGGGGTTTTTGGATATTAATAAAAAAACTAATTACATAGCTCACCTGAAAACTGTGAGACGAATTTATTAAGCCTAATTAATTCATCATTAGCGCATGTTAGTACTGTAGCACTTATGGCTAATCATGGACTAATTAGTCTTAAAACATTCGTCTCGTGATTTCCAACCAAACTGTGTAGTTAGTTTTTTTTCGTCTATATTTAATACTCTATGCATATGCCGCAAGATTCGATGTGATAGTTTAGGGTGAAAATTTTTAGGAGTCCTGAATTCTTGTAGTCTCTACTGGAGACTCGACGATTCAGAGCCGGCGACAGGATAGAAGACAGAGGCCAAGCGAAGTGACATTTTTGTAACACATAAAACCGGGTGACATATCTGTCATCAATACTACTGTCTCTGTAACAGATGCTTCTAACGTTCTGCATTCCCGGTGCTGTCTTGCATTGATTTTGCGAAACCTTAAGCTTTGGGTCTGTTCGGTAGGACTAAAAAATACTGTTCTGACTGATTGTTGTGAGAGAAAAATACTATTTTGGTAGGATATAAACAGTGATTTCGTGAGTGCCAGAACCAGCCAGCCAGCCGAACGGCCTCTTTCTTTCCCTTTCTGAGTTTCTGCCATTGCAGAACACAGCGCATCAAGTTGGCATGAAATATGTTTACTTAGGCCTTGTTTAGTTTCAAAAATTTTTCCCAAAAAGTTCTACAGTAGCCATCGTATCGAATCTTACGATACGTGCATGGAGCATTAAATGTAGACGAAAAAAAACTAATTTCACAGTTTGGTTGGAAATCGCGAGACCAACGTTTCGAGCCTAATTAGTCCATGATTGAATATTAATTGTCAAATAAAAACGAAAGTGCTACAGTAGTCAGATTTCCAAATTTCACCCAACTAAACACAGCCTCAGGAGGAGCTGATTCTTTTCCTTACAAATTCCATTCCACTGTCCACAGCACATCACAGTACGAGTATCACTTGTGTCTATGAGGGACAGTTACCAAAAGAGACATACTGGAGTTGGAGGACACGTAGTGAAAAGACAAGTGGTTCGAGTCATTCATGAGGGTATATGCACTCAGCACTGGTCAAAACAAACAGCCTGGACAACTCCTCACATGCTCACTATCGACATCTAACAAAGTACGTACGAGCTATCGAATGAACCTACAAATCAAAGCAGCTGTTCTCCATCAGAATATCCTCTACTATCTGCACTCATTTTGTACATTCCTCCAGTGAAAACTCTGCATCTGCATCTGACAGGAGCCAGCCGGCAAAAGATGGGTGGGAGGGATTCAGGAGATGCCGACGGTCTTGCCGAGCAGCCACATGACGAGCGAGAACTCGATCATGAAGAGCGCGTGCAGCCACGCCCGGTCCACCACGAAGCCGTACACCGTGATCCCCGCCCGGTTGTTTCTCCAGGTACGTCACTGCATTTCAATTCATATCGGCCGGCGGCCGTCAGCAATGCAAGAAGGAGCAGCAACAGCATACAGATACAGTCTGTGGTAGTTTGCTTACCCAGCGCCTGCCTCTTCTGGAAGCTGATGTTGTTGGCCTGGAACGGCACGTACTTGGGGTCGTCGAGCGAGGAGCACTCGCTCCGGCTGTCGTCGTCGTCGTCGTCGCTGGCGGACTCGTCACCGGCGGCCACGCGGTAGGCGTTGGCAGGCGCCAGGTAGCCCGCGTTGGGCGGCAGGTCCGGGTCCGGGTTCTCCTGGTCGTTGTCGAAGGC
Source organism: Miscanthus floridulus (assembly GCF_019320115.1). Lineage (NCBI taxonomy): Eukaryota > Viridiplantae > Streptophyta > Magnoliopsida > Poales > Poaceae > Miscanthus > Miscanthus floridulus. Next base: position 170,836,855 of record NC_089587.1, on the reverse strand, counting down.
GTGCACCGTGACGTCCGCGTGCCACGCCGCCGCCACGCTCGTCATCGCCTGCGTCTTGTGCGTGATCTTCGCCGCGCTGTACAGGCACATTAGCAGACCTGCCACTAGGCTGATCGAGCACAGCTGTACGCACAAGAACACAACGCAAAGAATGCCAAAGTAAGTTTACACTTCTGTCTGATTTTTTATTACCACTATAAACATTATATCCTGTTTGACATCTACTGAATTCATCTGGGACTGAAAAGATGATCGGTTTTTTCCTCAAAGAAAAGGTCATGTCACTATATATAGAGAAGAGAATCTGTAAAATCGTCGTCCATGTGTCGGCATTGTGCAGAGCAGATCTACCTGCATAACCTTCCGACACACGGCAGCTGTGTACTAATAATGCTGATTGCCGAAGGAAATATAGCTGTCCGCTGTGGACCATGAGCTGTGTGGTTGCTCACTTGCGCTTGCCAGTCATGGCTGATCACTGACGAGTGGAAGGTGTTGATGGTTCTCTAGTTCTCTTCTTCCATAGTGGTCTGCACATCTGTGTTCCCTTTTGGTTTTGGCCTTTTGGGCATGCAAGCTTTTCCTCCAACTTTCCATTTACAGCTGTCCTGGCGACCTGGCATCACCTGATTTGGCATTTCTCGTAGTACCGAACTACTACCAATACTAGATCTTGATTTCAAAATTGGCCATGTGACAAGTGCACACGTACTATGATGATATCCATATTCAATTTCCACGTACATTTTCTTGTTTTTTTGTTTTTGCAGATTATTTAACTAACAGGTTATATGTGCACTCTGCCCTCTGTTCACTACCACTGTTATATTCAGAAGAAGTCACTGTCTTTGATCCATACGACTTCATCAACTAAATAAAGGACACATGATCATGTTGCTCGCTTTATCAGTTCGTAGTTCCATCTAAGGGTTTGTTTACAATTTTGGATAAGTAAGAATTAGATGCGGTATATAGTCCTATTTGGATTTCCACTGCACAAAGCCTAATTTTTCTCACTATGACTGTACTAGAATTCTTATGCTTTAGGAGAAAGAGCAATAATAATATAATTAAACCTGCAGAAGAAACAGAGGACGTGTATGCAGGGCGTCCTTATAATTAATAATAATTAACAATTACTCACCGCGAGCTCGCCGGCGGTGGCGAGATTGACGACGGCGTGCGGCCTGGTGGTGGCGAGCAGCGCGGCGAACTGGCTGGCGGAGACGAGCACGAGGCTGCAGACGATGAACTTGCGGTACCGGTGGCTGATCTTTCTGAGCTGCTCCCTGATCCGGCGGTGGTGCTGCAGCACGGTGGCGACGTCGGCGAACCTGCCGAACTCGCGCGCGAAGCCGACCATCCGTAGGATCTGCAGGTAGCAGATGACGCGGAAGAGGACGCAGACCATGAAGAAGAGCGCGACGCGGTACACCCAGGAGGCGACCTCGACGGTGCAGCAGGCCGCGGCGGCCCACCACCAGCGGCGCGAGCGCGAGCCGCCGCCGTACGCGGCGGCGGCGTGGTAGTACCACCAGTAGGCCTTGTAGACGGCCTCAGCGAGCGCGCAGGGGAGCACGAAGCAGGCGAGGACGCGGAAGGAACGCGCCAGCTGCGCGGCGTACCCCGCCTGCACGTCCTCGGAGTCGCGGCGGAGGCTGTCGAGGTAGAGCAGGCGGCGGAGCCCGCCCCCGCGGTGGAGGAGCGCGCGGAGGGAGACGTAGGCGAGCGACGCGGCCAGGGTGAGCGACACCTGGACCTGCCCGTCGAAGGGCCGCGGCGGGGGGGTCGGCGGGGGTGAGGAGGCGGACGGCCGCGGGCGCCGCGATGGCGAGGAGGAGGAAGACCGCCCAGGAGCCCACGGCCGCCACGCGCGGGGAGGAGGAGTGGGTCCACGCAGAGCCAGGCGAGGCAAGCGCGGAAGCTGCGGAGCTCGTCGTTCGCGCTCGATGCGGATCGCGCGAACCGCGCCGCGGTGGCAGATGACTTCCCCGGCGCCGGCGGCAGTAGCGGCGATGCGTCCGCCATCGGTGCTCGCTTTCCTGGCGGGCCCTGGGTGTCGGCACGGAGCGGGCGACCGGGAGTGGAGGGCGAAGTGGGGTGAGGTGGCTGTGTCTCTGTCCGGCTGCGCGTGGGCCGCCCGGGGGAGAGGAGATACGCGCGGCTGGGAGATGGCGAGGGTGTTCCAGTTGGGCCGCTCGCTGCCTGCTCTAGTGCTCTTTCTCTCCCTCTGCTCTCTGGGTCTGGGATCTCTACATATATATACCCTGACCTTGAATGAGGTGACGACAGAATTACGTGTGGACACATGAGAGGCGCTGTAGCTTGCTTCCCGTGACAATCGTGACGACGGTCCTGTGAAGCTGTCGTGCGCCTCATGATTTCCTTTTTCTTCTAATCTCCAGATTCAAGGAAAGACATATAATGCACCACCTCACGTAGAATGGTTTGATTTCTCCAACCAAAGACACCCTTATATATATATATATACTCACTTCTAAAATGTAGGGAAAAAGCTACAATATATTTGAAAACTATCATAAATCTACACTTTAAAAAAAGATTTTATCGAGCTATGCTTTTTAAATTAGAATTAAAACACCAAGGCCCTGCATTGTCCTTCTTTAGTCGACTCGTCACCTCTATCCTCTCCGCTCTCCACCATTTCCAGAGTGAGACGCCAAAAGCCCGAGGGGTATGCTGGTGGCTATGGGACCTCTGCCCTACAATGGGGGTGATTTCGGATCTACGCGAGCCAGGTAAGGTATTAAGGTCGCACGATTGAGATAATGATAGTGCACATGGCTTGTTCCAGCCTAAAGCATCTAGGCCCCCAGTTGGGTTTCGGTGATTAATGACGACATGGAGATTACTATGACTGACATATATTTTGCAGAGACATTTGAGTTAGGTCATGGTAATGTAAATTGATTGTGCAATCATGGTTGTCATGCCCCTATCGATGAAATTGTTTTTAATTTTCAAAGGACGGACGACAAGGTTAAGGACAGACTAGTTAGTGTTTGTTCGAAACACCGACAGGGGGTATAAATACATATCCCACTCGTTCATTTGAGATCTCTTGCCCATTTGTTCAGCTGAGAATCACCTTTGGAGTGCAAGAGAGAGCAAGAGCCTAGTGGGGTGACTGAGATTTGATAATCCAAGATTAAGGACCTCATTAGTGCATAGGGAATAGCAAGTGTGCATCCACCTTACTTATTAGGCTTGTCTTGGTCAAGTGAGAGTTTGTGCTTGTTACTCTTGGTGATCGCCATCACCTAGACGACTCGGTGGTGATTGGGAGCTTGGTGATCATCCGACGGAGCATGTGGATGACCCAAGTCACTTTGTGAGCGGTTGTAGGCGATTCACCCCGACAGAGTATCAAAGAATCAGCCCGTAGAGAGCACTTGATCCTTGCGCGGATCAAGGGGGAGCTACACCCTTGCGCGGGTGATCCAACGAGGACTAGTGCGGAGTGGTGACTCTCCGATGCCTCGAAAAAACATCGCCGTGTTCCTTTCCCTCTCTTTATTTGAGCATTTACATTTGAGCAATTCATTTGATGTATTTACATTTCTAGAATTGCCATGCTAGAGTAGGATTGGAACCTAGGGTGCAAAACTTTTGTATGGGAGAACAATAGTAACACATTCTAGACACAAGGGGTGAAATGGGCTAAGTGTAGGGCTTAATTATTGCAAAAATTTAGAATTAGCCTAATTCACCCCCCCTTCTTGGGCATCTTGATCCTTTCAATTGGTATCGGAGCCTCGCGCTCCCTAAATTAGGCTTAACCGCCTATAGCAAGATGTCCTACGGGGATGGACCCCCTCCTATTGAGGGAGATGATTTTCCTTATTGGAAAATTTCACATGGAGGCATACCTAGAAGCTTTAGATGTTGGAGTTCTTAGAGCCGTCTCACAAGGCTTCCCAAAACCTAAGGATCCCACAAACCTTCAAGGCAATGAGGTTAACTATGAGAAGTGGAATGCAAAGGCTAGAAACACCCTCTTTAGAGGCCTTTGCAAGGATGTTTTTAACCGTATGTGGAACCACAAAGACGCTCATACACTATGGTCGACATTTGTGCGCTCCATGAGGGAACCAAGAGTGAGCGTGAGGAATGCTACCACCTTGTGATGAAAAAGCTTAATTCATTTGAGATGCTTCCTAGAGAAAGTGCCAATGAGATGTATTCACGCTTGAATGTTCTTGTAGAGGAAGTCAATGGGCTTGGACTCACACAAATGCAACCCTCCGATATTGTGAGAAAAGATCTTGAGTGTCCTCCCCATTGACAAATATGGGCATATTGTGACGGTGCTTCATCAAGGTGATCTTTCCACCGACTACACCAACTCAAATATTGGGGAAGATCAATGCACATGAGATGTACATGCACATCACTCCACAAGATGGCTCTTCTTCCACCAAGAAGAAAGATTTGGCATTCAAGGCTAGCCAAGAGAAGAGGGGCAAAGCAAGAGTTGATCATGATAGCTCAAGTGATGATGAGATTGATGATGCAAGTCTTGCTCTCATGGTGAGAAGAACTAGCCAAGATGCTCAAGAAGCTAAACAAGAATGGTGTCAAGTTTGATGGCAAGAAGAAAAAATTCTTCACTAGTAATAGAAGGAAGCCCATCTCGAAATGGATTGCTATAATTATGGAGAACTTGGTCATCTAGCTCATCAATGCCCCAAACCTAAGAAAGACAAGTACAAGAAGAAGTACAAGGGCAAGAAAGATGACTCAAGTGATGAAAATGATGATGAGAAGAAGAAGAACAAGCCATACAAGAAGAAGGATAGCAAGAAGAAGGAATTTCACAAGAAGAAGAAGAATGGCAAGGCATACATTAGTTGGTGATTGGCTCACGGACATTGAATCATCAAGTGGCTCATCGATGATGAAAGTGAGAATGAGAAGGAGAAGGTGGCCGCTCTTGTGATTGATTCTTCACTATCTTCACCAACACCGCCGCCATCATCCTCTACACACCTATGCCTTATGGCCAAGGGTGAACGAAAGGTACAAAATGATGATGATAGTAGTGGTGATGATAATGCTAGCAATGATGAAAGTGGTAGTGATAGTGATGAAGAATTTGAATCACCTTCTTATGATGATCTTGTCAAGTTGCTAAACCAATACACTAAAATCATTAGAAAGACAAGAGCTAAAAATGAAAAGCTAGAACTTGAGAAGGACTCACTCTTAGCAAAGTATGACATAGCCAAAAAAGCTAGTGTTGAGCTTAGAGAAGAAAATAAAATTGTGTCATCCAAACTCAAGGAGCTCAAATCCTCTAAAAAGGAGCTTAGAGAAAAACATGATAAACTTGAGGGGATACATAATGAGCTCACCACTAGTTACAATTGCTAAAAGAAGAGTACACCAATCTCAAGATTAATCATGACAATCTTGTTCTTTCTCATGAGTTATTATTCAATGAGCCACATGATGCTACTAACAATGTTGTTAAGATTGATATAGCTACATCATGTGATGACTTGATTGTTGAGAGCATTGAGCAAGGTTCTAGTAGCAAAGGCAAGAAAGTGGTTGAGTCTAACAACTATGATGATTATGTCAAGCTCAAGAATGAGAATGAAAAGCTCAAGAAAGATCTTGAAAAGCTATCAACCACCAACACAATTGTGATAGAGAATCTTGACAATGATTATGATATAGCTCTTGAGAATGAGATGCTTAAAGAAGAGAACAAGAGACTCAAGATGGAGAAAAATCATGATGAACTTAGAGAAGAAAACAAGAAGCTCAAGTTGGAGAAAGAACATCTCAAGACCGGTTTGAGCAAGTTCACAAGAGGCCAATATCTCCAAAGTGAGCTACTCATGAACACCGTGATGAAGATGGATAGAAGTGGTATTGGGTACTTGGCAAATCAAGAGAAGAAAGCTCAAGCTCAACATCAACAACAATACAAGTTCAAAGCCTAAGCCAAAGAGATGCTTTGAGTGTGGACAAGAAGGTCACTTTGCTCATGAGTGTCAAACTCCACCACCACAACCCTTGCCCAAGCATGCTAGACCCTTTGCCTTCAATGCTCACTACATGCTTAGAAAGGATTCTAGTGGAAAAATGAAAGTCATGTTCTTAGGTCCACCCAACAAGAATAGGCCTAAGCAAATTTGGGTTGCAAAGTCACTAGTTGAGAAAGTCAAGGGCCCTCATCAAGTTTGGGTCCCTAAACAACAAGCTTGATCTCTTGTGTGTAGGTGAACTACAAGACCGGTGGAAGTCATTGGGTTATTGATAGTGGTTGCACTCAACATATGACCGGTGATCCTCGTATGTTCACCTCACTAGATGAAGAAGTAGATGGTCAAGAAAGGATTACATTTGGTGATAATTCAAAGGGCAAAGTTCAAGGATTGGGCAAAGTTGCAATATCAAATGATCATTCAATATCAAATGTGCTATATGTTGCTTCATTGAGTTTCAACTTGCTATCCGTTGGTCAATTGTGTGATCTTGGCTTTCAATGTTTGTTTACCGAGAAGGAAGTGGTTGTGTCAAAGAAAGATGATGATCAAGTTATATTCAAGGGTTTTAGATACAACAACCTATATCTAGTGGATTTCACCTCCGAAGATGCAAACTTGAAGACATGCTTATTCACCAAAACATCACTTGGGTGGCTATGGCATAGAAGACTTGCACATGTTGGGATGAGCTCACTCAAGAAGCTAATGAAGAATGAATTGGTGAGAGGTTTGAAGGATGTGAAATTTGAGAAGGACAAGCTTTGTAGTGCATGTCAAGCCAGCAAGCAAGTTGCAAACACTCATCCAACAAAAGCTTACATGTCAACAACAAGAGTGCTAGAGCTTCTTCACATGGATCTATTTGGACCAACAACTTACAAGAGTTTGGGAGGAAATCTCTATTGTCTTGTGATAGTTGATGACTACTCTAGATATACTTGGGTGTTCTTCCTTCATGACAAGACCGAAGTGGCCTGCATGTTTCAAGAAGTTTGCCAAGAGAGCACAAAATGAATTTGAAGTGAAGCTCAAGAAGATAAGAAGTGACAATGGAAAAGAATTTGACAACACAAACATTGAAGCATATTGTGATGAAGTAGGGATCAAGCATGAGGTCTCCGCAACATACACTCCTCAACAAAATGGTGTAGTAGAGAGAAAGAACCGGACACTTATCACCCTTGCAAGAACAATGCTTGATGAGTACAATACACCCGAAGCTCTATGGGCGGAAGCTATCAACACCGCATGTTATGCATCCAATCAGCCTATTTCTTCAAAAGTTTCTTGGCAAGACCCCTTATGAGTTGCTCAATGGGAAGAAGCCGGACGTATCATTCTTCTGGGTGTTTGGTTGCAAATGCTACATCTACAAGAAGCGGCAACACCTAGGGAAGTTCCAAAGACATTGTGATATTGGTTTTCTTGTTGGTTACTCATCAAAGTCCAAAGCATATCGAGTATTTAATCATGCCACCGGCTTGGTTGAAGAAACATATGATGTGGAATTTGATGAATCTAACGGCTCCCAAGGAGCACATGAGAATCTTGATGATGTAGGTGATGAACCATTGAGGGAGGCCATGAAGAACATTCCGGTTGGAGACATCAAGCCCAAAGATGATGAAGATGATGTACAAGTGATTGATCCACCTCTTCATCAAATGTGCCACAAGATGATGATAAAGATGGGAGAGTAGAAAATGAAGATACTCATGTCTCTCCATGATCAAATGGTGGCACAAGCTCAAGATGTTGATGCTCCACAACCTCCCCTCAAGTGGTTGATAGAAGAAATTCACCCCTACTACAAGCACATCCACAAGATCTCATCATAGGGAGTCCTTCAAAGGGTGTAATGACTCGCTCTCAAAAACTTGCTTCATTTATTGAACATCACTCGTTTGTTTCTTGCATTGAGCCTAAAAATGTAGAAGAAGCTCTTCAAGATCCGGATTGGATAAATGCCATGCATGAAGAGTTGAACAACTTCACCCGAAATGAAGTTTGGACACTTGAAGAGCGACCACAAGATGCAAGAGTCATTGGAACAAAGTGGGTGTTCCGCAACAAACAAGATGATCAAGGCATCGTTGTGAGGAACAAGGCAAGGCTAGTTGCAAAGGGGTTCTCCCAAGTTGAAGGGTTGGATTTTGGAGAGACCTTTGCACCGGTTGCAAGACTTGAAGCCATTCGTATCCTTCTTGCATATGCATCCATCATGAAATGAAATTATATCAAATGGATGTTAAAAGTGCATTTTTAAATGGTTTCATAAATGAACTAGTCTATGTTGATCAACCTCCCAGGTTTGAAGACCCTAGATATCCTAATCATGTCTATAGGTTGTCCAAGGCGCTATATGGGCTTAAGCAAGCCCCAAGAGCTTGGTATGAGCGCCTTCGGGATTTCCTCATTGAGAAGGGCTTCACCATTGGGAAGGTCGATACCACACTATTCACCAAGAAGCTTGATGGAGAGATCTTCATTTGTCAAGTATATGTTGATGATATCATATTTGGCTCATCAAATGAAGACTATTGCAAAGAGTTTGGTGAATTGATGTCAAAGGAGTTCGAGATGTCTATGATTGGAGAGCTTACATTCTTTCTTGGTTTTCAAGTCAAGCAAATGAGAGAGGGGATTTTCATCTCTCAAGAAAAATATACCAAGGACCTTCTCAAGAGGTTCAAAATGGATGAATGTAAGCCAATCAAGACACCAATGCCATCTAATGGACATCTCGACCTAGATGAGGGAGGTAAATCGGTTGATCAAACTCTCTACCAGTTCTATGATTGGTAGTTTATTATATTTGACCGCATCTAGGCCCGACATCATGTTTAGTGTGTGTATGTGTGCTAGATTTCAAGCTAATCCTAAGGAGGCTCACATGGTTGCCGTTAAAAGAATCCTTAGGTACCTTAAGCACACACCAAGCATTGGTCTTTGGTATCCCAAAGGAGCTAGATTCCAACTAGTTGGCTATTCCTGATTTGGATTATGCCGGTTGCAAAATTGATAGAAAAAGCACATCCGGAGGGTGCCATTTGCTTGGTAGATCACTAGTGTCTTGGACCTCCAAGAAGCAAAATAGTGTGGCATTGTCCACGCCGAGGCGGAGTACATTGCCGCGGGTGCTTGTTGTGCACAAATTCTTTACATGAAGCAAACTCTTCTAGACTATGGTGTAGTTCTAGAAAAGGTACCTCTCTTGTGTGACAATGAGAGCAGGGTAAAGCTTGCTAATAATCCGGTTCAACACTCTCGCACCAAGCACATAGATATCCGCCATCATTTTCTTAGAGATCATGTTGCTAAAAATGATATATCACTAGAAGGTGTAAGGACCGAGGATCAATTGGCGGATATCTTCACTAAACCGCTAGATGAGGCTACATTTTGTCGGTTGAGGAATGAGCTAAATGTGCTTGACTTTAGTAACTTCACTAAAAAATGAGCTTGTGTTGTCCCTTGCATTGCATTGTAATATAAAACATGTTTAATTTTTAGTAATGCACTTAGGGCTTGTCTAACATGGTTAAGATAACCGCCAAAAGCATGTGAAGAAGCTTAACCTTGGATCAAACTTGACAAACAACTAGACTTACTTTCAAGTATTGCATTGCATGTGCATGTGTGTTGCTTTGTCATTTCTTTTCGGTTATCTTTTGAGCACCCGCTGTGTTTATCCACAAATAGGGAGAGCATTTGAAGCTCCTATTGGTCATAAAACCCTCTTGTGTGGTCACATGGTGCCTCCTCTGCCCCTTTGTTGCCTATTTTCTTAAAAAGATTATAGCATAAGGCAAATATACCTTTAGAGAACTTTGAGAGGTTTCCGAGAGAGTGTCTCTCATATCAGTCCCAATTGGTGTTTATTTGTATATTATTGAAGTTGGGACTTGATTGGGAGAGAGCTCGCGAAGAAAGGAGGAGTTATCTGTATTTGAAGAGGGACCGGCAACAGGGACCAAGACTCACATGTTCAGTTCTTCTAATAGGAGGAGATAGTTGCTGAAGGAGACCGAAATGAACAGTTTTCTACAGCGTCATGTGTGGAGTTTACTGCGTCCGGTCAGCAAAGGAGGATCTTAGGAACGACGGACTCTGTGCTGGCTCCGGTCAAGGGTCATCGAACGCGTCCGGTCATGATTTGAGGATCTCTGACCTCTCTGTTGTTGATCGACTCCGGAGGGCTAGTGCCTGATCGTCTTTGCTGGTGCGTCCGATCACTGGAGTGCAAGCGGAATAGATTTCTCTTTTATTTCCTTGTCTGTCATGGGGGGGGGGCCACCATATTACCATTCGCACTCACCGCGCCCGCGCGCCGCGCACATGCCTACATCTCTACCGTCGTGCCTTCGCCGTGCCCGTGCCTGTGCCTACATCTCCGCCACCATACCTTTGCCGCATCCATGCCTGTGCCCATGTCTGCATCTCAGCCTCCACGCCCATGCCTGCCTCTCCGCCACCACATCCATGCCTGCCTCTCTACCACCGCACCCGTGCCTGCCTCTTCATCGTCGTGCAGCCCATGCACCCACAACGCCTACATCATGCCGCCACGTGCTCGCACTCCACTTCGCTGCCTCATGCTCACGCACCACTGCATCGCCACATTGCCATCTTCTCGCACCTACAGTTCCTAGCATCGTGCCTTCTCAGCCACCACACTGCTTTGTGGCACCAACCCTAGCCCTAAGGTGCCATTGTTGTTCCTATGTGGTGTCCCTATGATCGATAACTTATCCCTTCGCATGTCTCGGGATTGTTCTAAGGTAGCAAGCCATATTCGCTCATTACTTTCCTATGCTTGCTTTCCATTAGGTCATTCGCTTCCCTAGTATATAAAGTTGCTTATATATACTTCCTATTCTATCATGCAGTCAGTTTGAGCAGCGAGTTGGCTTGGCTATTGGGCAGTTGATAGATTTACTCGGGGCCAAGCCTATGAGTATGGATTAAGGCCAAGCTTCATGAGTGTCAGTTGGTAGTTGTTCCTTATCAGTGGTAGTGATTCCTGTCAGCCTCAGAGATGGCTCATTACAAGAACGTCGGAGGTGGTCCCGGCGATGAGGATCCAATGCCTCTGCCTCGCCTAACTGCTTAGTAAAAAGGAAAGGTGAAAAAGACTACAAAGAAGAAGCACAAGTTCAATGATGTTGAGGCAGAGAGAGAAGCAGTAGTGGCAGCCACTGTAGAGCGAGCCGAGATAGGTGGACCTGGCAGTGGCATTTGTATAGGTGATCAGTTATCACCAGCTCAGAGGGCCACCATTAAGAGGATTGAGGCTAGTCTTGGTAGTCCACCCAGAACCATCATGCTTGAAGGATGGCGTGTCTATTTAGAGGAAAGTCAGACTCAGGGGGTGACTGAGCAGCAGACACAGTTGGTAGAGTAGATAGAGAATGCTCCGTAGGGTGAGCAGGTTAAGGAGATAGAGCAGGCAGCACAGCCACAGCTTCGATGCTCTAGTCGCACACACACTTAGGTGTCACCGAGGCCTCAAACACAAAGGTAGGGCTCTCATCCACCTCCTAGACCACAGGGTCTGCCTCTGGTGGTTCACCTTGACCTGAGGGTAGCCACAGCTAGACAGGTGCAACAGCTATGGTTCGTATAGTTTGATGATTGATTTCTGCTGAGGCAGGATGAGCATGCCTTAGAGCACTTCTACACTGTGTTGCAGGAGGACTTCTATAGTGCATATCTCAACAACAGTGTTGCTTTTAGATCTTAGTGTGTTTGCTCCTTAGAGTCTCTAGTTGCAGCTGTAGGGGAGCAGATCCATCCTCACCTCACTTATCTGCCAGTCTTGTCAGATCCCTTTGGATGGACTGGTCGGTATGTTCCATCTTGGGTGAGTGAGTTCTACTCCTCCTTGTGGATTGACCCAAGACATAGGTTTATTCATTTTGCTTTCCGAGGGCGTAACTATAGGCTCTAGAGTTTGAGGGTCAGAGAGATACTGAGGATTCTAGAGTCACCTATTCATCTTCACGAGACATGCTATGGACAGACAGAGCCTCCGAGACGCCCTCATGGTAGACTTGTGCCACCTATAGATCTTGTCAGACCATGCTTCACACAACCGTTTGGCGCAGGGTCGAGCAGGACACCACATGACCTTACACCTATAGCTCAGCTCCCTGATGCTATTATGTGGACTCTGCTTCTAAGGATGGGCTACCATGAGGGCCTGACTCGAATTTAGCTATGGCTAGTCATTACCTGGTGTCTCAGACTATCTTTGATATTTGGGATGTGATGCTTTAGAGATGGAGGACACACTAGCAGAGGTCTTCAGAGGTCATCATCAGCTACCTTATGCTCATTGGATCACTTTCTTACTCCGAAAGGCAGTTCCACACAAGTCCCCAGAGACAATGGCAGAGTTGATAGGTGCTACTACTGAGTTTCCACAGTATTACATGAGCCAGATGCTACATCACAATCATGTGAGGACACCTCACAGCCGAGTCATCGCCTAGAGGGTACCAGAGACAGTAGCTCAGTAGGATGAGATCATCAGGGGCATCGTGGAGATAGAGGAGGAGCAGCTTGATGCATAGTAGGAAGATGAGGTCGAGAGTGTCCTGAGTGACAACTCAGACAATGACTATCAGCTGATTCCACAGATGGCAACCTCGTCCACACAATAGAGAGGCCAGTGGCTTCCAGCTCAGCTCCACCACAGCCACCGTAGATAGACCCAACACTTCTAGCTATACTTGAGCTAATGAGGCAGGACCAGGCACGCTAGGCATAGGAGACCGCAGCTGGACTTGCTTAGGTTCAGGCACAATAGGATGAGTTTTAGTGGCAGTAGTAGGCCATGTAGCAGCAACAGCTAATGATTCAACAGCAGTTACTCGGCTTCATGCAGCATGTATTCACTACTATCGGGGTTGATCCTCAGTAGTCTACATTTTAGATAGGCCAGCCTACCACCACCACTCCAATGACTTCAACTATATAGCCTAGTGAGCTTCTGAGTCAGAGACAACTAGCTCCTCAGTTTGCCTCACCTACAAAGTAGGTGTCTCAGTGGTTTGATTCACTAGGGATAGTTTAGGGTCCATACTTTACTCCTATTGTTACGGGCTTCACTCTGGCTTAAACTTCTTCAGTGTTAGTGATGGACACCCTAGTCTCCAGGAGTCCCGACGCTACCTTCAGTGAGCTTACAGGGTAGCCTACACCTCCAGTGTTCTGAGTCTCTGGTCCTACCACAGCTGCTCTAGTTACCAAGACTACCAAGACAATTCCATCGTCTGTTGCATCATTCGAGCCACCTTAGACAGTCACTCCTACACTTGAGGCTTCAGTGACAACGATAGCGGCAGATGTGGCTGCCCTTCCTACAGTGACACCTGCAGAGTCATAGGCCACACCAGTTACTGACCAGATCTAGACCGCTTCACCTTCACTTCTAGCTACAAAGGGCCAGACCCCTCAGAGTTCAGGGTCAGAGGATGATGCAACTTAGTTCTAGGTCTCTCACTGCACCTCAGCGCCCGACTCGACTGCTCCTATCCCACCGTCTGATCTTTAGGTTTTGGTGCTTGACACCAAAGGGGGAGGAGAACCAAGTATGTTAGGGACCGAGTATGTTATATTTAGGGGGAGCATGTGAGATAGACTCAATTCTTTTGGTCTTTCATGTGTGATACTTCATGCATTCAAGTTTACTTTCATGCATTGTATTATATACATGTGATGGTGAGACTTATGTGACATGTGGTGCTCTCTACATTGTTTTATATATGTCATGTCACTTGGTTATGCTCATTGGCTTTGCTTCCGTTTTACTCGATTTCAGATGAGCTTTACTTCATGTACTCATACTTTAATTCATATCTTTTGAGTACACCATGTTGGCTTGGGTCATATAAGCATGCCTAATCCTTTTGTTCTTATTGTCAAAAGCTTATATGAACCAAGCATGTTGAAAAACCTCACTCATCTCTTTTACATACTCGAGGTTGTGTTGTCATCAATCACCAAAAAGGGGGAGATTGAAAGCATCTAGGCCCCTAGTTGGGTTTCAGGTGATTAATGACGACATGAGATTACTATGACTAACTGTGTTTTTGCAGAGGCAATTTGAGTTAGGTCATGGTAATGGAAATTGATTGGGCAATCATGGTTGTCATGCCCCTATCGATGGAAGCATCATTTTGTTTTTCAAAGGATGGACTATAAGGTTAAGGACGGACTAGTTCTAAGTGTTGTTTGGTGTTGGAGAGACACTTAGAATAGTTTAGGATTTTGTTTTTCCTTTGGCCGTACTATTAAGGGGGGTATGGACTAGTAGCTTAACCTAGGTGAGTCTAATGGATTAGGTGTGGTGCACACTTGTCAAACTTAGCACTAGGTAGCTCAAGAATAGCCCTAAGAACGATAGAAGTCAACTTCATTCACAAAAAAAATTGAATTGGAAGTAAATGGAGAGTCAAATGACTGACCGGACGCTAGTTTGGTTGTGACTGGGCGTAGCTTGGAGAGTCCGGTCAGTTCATTTGATCGGCAGCAGTAGTCAGAGTGCGACCGAACGCTGGACACCAGTACTCACAGGAAGTGATGCTAGCCGTATCTGTAGCAGCGTGGACAGGCTGTTGACCATGGACTAGACGCTAAATAGAGAAGTGACCGGACTCTGGGTGCCAACATCCGATCAACATTAGTAAGGTTCTAGAGAAGGTTTTCGATGACCGGACATGTCCGGTGGGTGCTGACCGGACGTAGGCCAGAGTCCGATCAGAGCAAATGGCTCTTTTTGACACGCTAACGTATTATACTGACCGGTGTATCTGGTCACCTTGACCAGAGCGTCCGGTCATCTCGATACTTGCTGAGTTGGACCTCAACTGTTATGTTTTGAATGGGTTGGTGTCGGGGACCTAATACTGGGGTACCCAATGGGGTGAAGCTAATAACCATCAAACGTTGATGCTTCCAAACAGACAAGAACAGCTACACTTCTTGCCCGAATGACTGAAGATTGACTCCGCCTCGCTCGATGTCCTGGGCTGGCTCCGCCTTGCTCGACGTCCATGGGCAGGCTCCATCTCGCCCGACGTCCGAGGGCAAGCTCTGCCTCGCCCGACGTCTAGGGGCAAGCTCCGCCTCGCCCGATGTTAGAGGGCAAGCTTCGCCTCGCCCGATGTCTGGGGGCAAGCTCTGCCCCACCCAACGTTCTAGGCTGGCTCCACCTCGTCCGGCATTCTAGGCTGGCTCTGGCATGCTCGAGGTTCCAGGCTGGCTCTGCCTCGCTCGATGCTTGAGGGCAGGCTCCACCTTGCCTGATGTCCGAGGGCAGGTCTCCGCCCCACCCGACGTCCAAGGGCTGGCTCTGCCTCGCCCGACCCTCGAGGGCTGGCTCTGCCTCGCCCGACCCCAAGGGCTAGCTCTACCTCGCCTGACCCCCAAGGGTTAGACTCCTCCTCACCCGATGACTAAGGGCTGGCTCTGCCTCACCTGACGTCTTGGGGCTGGCTCTGCCTTGCTAGATGACTGCACCCTACTCCTTCATAATTCAGATATCTATACCCGGGTATCTGAGCCAAAGGATTAAAGAGCGTCGCGTCGCCTCATCCGATGGTCAAAGACTCAACTATGGCCTTGTTCGACTCCAAGGGTGAAGTTTCTGCCTCATTCGACCCCCAGGGGCCAAGCCATGCCTCGTCCGACACCGAGGACAAGGTTTCTGCCTCGTCCGACCCCTAGGGGCCAGGCCATGTCTCATCCGACACCAAGGATGGGGTTTCCACATCGTCTGACCCCTAGGGGCTAGGACACACCTCGTTCGGTCCCATGGGGAGGGCCCCACCTTGTCTGACCCCTGGGGGTCGGATTTTGTCTCACCTGGCACCTAGGGAGAGATTTCCACCTCTATCGATCCTTGGGGATTGGATCTGCTACCGGACCAAAGTAGTGGTCCTAGGGTAGGGCTAGAGCCACTTCAACCACTATGGCATGGAAACACACGCCTAGGAGCATGTCTCGGACGTGTCCTGATGTGACTGGCGGTCGCATCGGGCCATGCTGGGAAACTCGCATCGCCCATCTCGTCAATAGGCCAGCACTATGCTGGCCAACTCCCTGCCTGACCACCGTCTAACGTTAGTCAACCGGCGTCAGTTGACTGGCACTGTACCGCTCGCCCCCCGTTTGGCTTCTATGAGGGGACCCTTTGACCATTTTGTCTGCTCGAATGGAACGGAAGACAAGAAAGGCACGCGCGATGCCCGCACGTAAGATGCAGTGGCCAATAGGACCCCGGTACGACGCTGTTGCCACCATGATCTATAGGGTCAGTGGGACCCACACGAAGAGGAGGACGGTGCACCTCTGGGAGCCTTATTTCTCTTTCTTTTTCTCCTCTTCCCTTTGGTTGTAACCTCTGCTTTCCCTTAACCTATAAAAGGAAAAGCAGGGCGTCCCACTAGGGGGCGAATCATCGAACAAACACACCGCATCACACCAGAGACTTGGGAGCTACCTTCCTCTCTAGCCAGTTTGTAACCCCCTACTACAAACTCAGTGCTAGTAACATGAGCAGCTCAAAACTAGACGTAGGGACCTTTGGCCCAAACCAGTATAATTCTTGTGTCCTCTTAGCACACCATCCAGGTCAGACGTGCAATATACAAATTTACTAGCCGATGCTTACTTGAAACACCAACACCCCGATACTTAGGTAGGCGACCGATCCAAAGAGATCCATGTGTATGAGCTCCAATGGTTGCGTCATGGTAAAGATGCTCTTTGGTGGGTGAGGTACGCCAACTTGCTTTTCGGTTGACAAGCGCTACATATCCTGTCTTTCTCAAAGTGAATATTTGTTAGCCCAAGGATGTGTTCGTCCTTTTGAAGTTTGGCCAAGTTCCTCATCCCAACATGGGCTAGTCGGTGATGCTAAAGCCACCCCATGCTAGATTTTGCCACTAAACAAGTCTCAAGATTAGCTTTACTTTTATTGAAATCAACTAGGTAAAGCTTGTTCTTTAAATGACCCATAAAGACAATAGAGGAATCCTCCCTTCTAAAGACTTTTACACCCTTATCCGTAGAGAGACAATTGAAACCCATCTCGCATAATTGAGAGACGAACAACAAATTGTAACCTAACGAATCGCCGTCTCTCCCGGATAGTGAGAACTTGACTGAGCAGCGGCAACATAGAGGCACTTAATTGAACTTGATGGTTATAATGATGATGATGATGTTACAACATTATACCAGCTATGGTTACTATTGCCTGTTATTAAATGATATCCCATATGTTTGGCACATGTTAGTTGCTAATCTAGAGATGAATAGCTATAATTAACTTGGTTATTGAATTGTAAAAATATATAGCTCAACTCTTGGCTTTTATGCAAAATGTTGTCAAGCTAGCTCCACCTATAAAGCCTTGCATACTCTTTGGTGTCACTTTATTTCTAGTTTATGACGGGTAAGTCTAGCTGAGTACATTTGAGTACTCAGGGTTTATCGCACCATGTTATAGGTGAAGTTCTCGGCCTGCTGAAGATGGTGGCTAACCGCCGATGGGCTCGGTGACTCTATATTTATTTCTCATCTATATGCTTTTGTTAGAGGATGTCATTTATGCTAGCAATGTATTTAGAACTTATATTAATGTAATCATTTAAAAGTTATGTCGTTTTCACTAATCGGTTTTGAAACCCAAACTTGTACTATTATTTGTGAACACGTTTGTAATATTATTTCCGCTACAACTCTACGTATGTGATGTGTATTTGCTTAATCATATGATCTTGGTTGTGATATTGATTTATCGAGGTCCTTCGTGACACTCGGTGGACTATTGGGTTTATATAAGTGAAAGTATGTGCACGTCAATGTGCTAAACGGGGACAACCGTATTTGATCTTGTATAAATTGGGCGGTTCTATCACAGGGCGAGACGGAGCCCGTGGCCTCGAGGTCGAGCGAGACAGAGCCGCGACCAAGGGGTCGAGCGAGTCAGAGCTCACACCACGCAAGACAGTAAGGGTAATAGTGAAGTGGAGACTGTGTTGGCTGTGAATCTGAGGATGCATGTGGTTGTTTGAACACTTTGTAGCACATATTAGCTTAAACATTGTGCCCCCCTTTTATAGTACAGCTTTCCCTATACTCAAATTTAGTATAAAAAAGAATTTAAACATCCTTTGAGTTTGAAGACATCTATATTTGTAATTGGGGGCTCCTCTATTTCATGTAGCATCCTCGAATATAAATTCCTTGCTTGTCATCTCGATAAATCTCATTAGTTCTCTAATTGCGTGGTCATTATCACCAAAACCTACAATTTAAGGTTTGACTGCACTTTCACACCGATAGGATGTAAGGAGCTCAAGATGAAAATTTAAAAATTCTTGGTTGGTGAATTGTACACACTTAAGTGCCAATTATGACTACGCTGATGACGTGATCCTTAGAGTAGAGCAAAGGCATTAAGTGATAGTTTTGACGTAGTCAAAACATCGTGAAGAAGAATGAGTACATGCACCGCAAGGTGCAGTATACACACTGTAGTCCCCGAGCCTAAGATTAGGTGTAGGGTACACCTAGTGTTAGGGTCTTGAAAAAAATGAGCAGTCTCCAGCGTAGCTGAGAATGCCATCAGTCCCAAGCGTAGACGAGAAATCAAGTGATCAAGAAGCCAGTACACTCCCTGTAAGGTGAAGTGTACACACTTACTCCCCGAGCCTGCTAAAAGATAAAGAATGAATCTTGTAGCAGGGTCAAAGAAATCAGGAGCTTGATATTCCAGTTTTGATGCGTGAAATAGCTAGCGTCATTTGCCATGTACTTATCAAGGCCCCCGACGTGCTGCCCAAGATCAGCACCCTGATCCGAACAGCGTGGAGTAACTTGACAGCACATCGATGAGACGTAGCAAAATCCGACCACCAAGGGAGTCCCCAGCTTGGCGGGTGACGCTTGTACGAAGAATCCAAATGCCGAGGAGTCCCCAGCTTAGCTGGTGAGCCCCCAGCGTAGCTGACAATGAAGCCTAAGTGACGAGTAATCTGACCAGTTGATCGGCGATGAAGCGAGTGCCGAGTAGTCCAACCAACTGGTCGGCAATGAAGTGAATGTCGAACAGAAGTGAGCGCCAAACAGTCCGACCAACTGGATGGCGACGAAGTCCATGAACCTTGTGGTCCGACCAGTTGATCGGCGGAGAAGTCCGAATGCCAGGTGGTGCGACCACCTGGACAATGATCCTGCAATACAAATATGTAGAACGGGTAGTACATGATGTAAAAATAAAATATATGAACTCGGCGATGAAGGCAACATAGCGGAGTAGATAAACATTATGTTTGTATGAAGTGTTCATATTTTAAATATGAATAATTCTCTTCCAGTTGGTTCTATATCGCGTCACCAGCCCTGACTAGCCCAAACTCTATAGCGCGGAGTGGCCGACACCCGTGTACGCGTAGGAGAAAGAGCGTCACCATGGAGCCGCTGCTAACTATCCAGAACGCAGAGCATGGCTCATGCACGTGTAGGAACGAAGTCGAGGACATGGCCGTTTCTATGTAACACAAATAAGAACGTGGCTGGTCGGCGATTTGATGGAGAATATGTTTAAGATATTTCATATGAACAATAAATGGAGAGTCGTTGGAGACGTTAATTGTGGCAAAATATTGGAGAAATAGTAATCGAAGAAAATATGGCGAAATTGGAGAAACATGGAGAAAGCTTTATTAAATATGAAATGGTACTTATCTTTAGTCAGAATGTATGATCGACGGCGTATGATGTTATCTAGTCGGCGTCGATGAAGTTGCCCGGCCCTCGAGCTATCCGGCCTATCATCATGGCAGCGGTCGTGGTTGTCATAGTGGCGGTAGCGATCATCGTTGCACTATTCTTCGCGGCATTCATCGTGTGGGTTCAGACCATTATTTTCACTAGTGCATCAAGTGGGTTCTGACCATTATTTTCAATCTGCAACATCCACCACAAAGTTGGGGTGTTTGAAATGGCTCCTTTTGAGGGGCCCCTTCAGAGGAGTCAGAGCTATTTTTGAAGTCATAATTTATGGCTTCTCCAAAATGATTCCAACTCCTCTACTTTTTACTGAAAAATGGCTCCTCTGAGAAAACGTTTGACAGAGCTCCTACGTAGAAGCAAGAGCGGGAGCCGGGTTGGAGCCCTGTCAAAAAGGCCTATTTGATCCAAAGTCTGATCCAACTTGAAAAACTCCAACCAAACATGGAAAGCCTAAGGTATTCGACGTGTTCGCTGGCTGGTTTCTGGGTTGGTTTGGGCTGGCTGATGCTGGTTTGTTGTGAGTGAAAAATATTGTTGGATGGTTGAATAAGCCTGGCTGAAACCAACAAGCGAACAGAGTGACTGAGGCGTGCGTGAGATGGCTGTGGCAAAAAAAAACACACACACAATTTAAAATTTAGATTACTGACGAGGATGAACAGTGCTAATTATTAGCTAGCTAATTTTTAGCCTTAGCTGTATATAATTATCCATGTGAATACGAGAGCTAATTTTAGCTACAAACAGGCAGGTTAATCAGCCTGTTCGCTGGGTCGTTTTTGGCTTATAAGCTATGGTTTATCAGCGAACGAACATTATTTTTTTCTCACACCAAACCAACCAACAGTACTTTCAGCCATGACTTATAAGTCAAATAAACCCAAACGAACAGGGCGAATATATGAGCTATTTTTTTTAGCCAAGCCTCCAACTAATTGTTAGCCACTAGTTAGCTAACCTTAACTAATTTGAGCTAATATTTAGCCCAACTAGTAACTAGCCCTACCTCATCCAAACAGGTTAGGTGTTTAATACTGGACTAATTTTTTAGCTAATTTTTTAGCTAATTTTTTAACTAGTTGTTTATTAAGGGACTATTTGGATACCAGAGTTAATTGTTAGTTAGTTAAGAATTAGCTAAAATTAGTCTAGCACATCCAAATAATGGGGCCAATAGGTGTTAGTCAAGCTCACAACTAGTTGCTAGCTAGCTAGCTTCAATCAATTTGAAACAGTTTTTTCTGCTCAAACTAGTAACTAGTTCCACTGATCTAAATAGATCTTTTTTTATCAGAAAAAGAAAGATCTAAATAGATCTTAGCTGGCAAACATTTAGGCGTGTTCGGTGAGGCTCCCGCACAACTCCAGCTCTGGCTCCGGCAGCAAGAGCCACACCAAACACTGTAGGTCGGAGGAGCCCTACTACAGCAAAATGAGATAGCAGAAGCCGTTTTGGCAGGTGAAGCCTCGATTTCTGGCTGTGGCGGGACTCCGGCTTCGGCTGGAGAGCCTGCGGAGCTGAGCCGCGCCAAACACGTCCTTATCTTTTGGACTATTTTTTAACGACAGCAGCACTAGCCCATTCTTCGTGTTTTTCTAGTCCGGCCTGAGTCTAAAAGAGATTAGTGGCCCGGAAGGCCGGAAGCCCGGAAACCTTCACCCAGCGGCCTGCTTTTGTTCTCCAGTCCAGTTGCCCCCAGTATACTCTCGCTCTCTCTCGGTTCTCCCGTCCCGTGCCCCTCCCTCCCGTGCGCTCTGTCTCTCTCTGGTGGCGACGAGCCGACGATTGGGCGGTCGACGCCGCCCTACGCTAGGTGCCCAAGTCTCCATCTTTGTGACCTTCACCGGCGACGAGCACCCACCAGGTTCGCCCACCCCTTCTCTTCCATTCCTGCTGTGCGAAACCCGAGCACCCAAGCTCTTTGTATTCGGATCTGACCTGATCCATTTACAAGTGTAGTATACATGTATTATGCTTATGCGCACAATTCTTTTTTTGTTGTTTTTGCAAAAAATATTGGGTGTAGATGTGTACACCCTTGCCCTTTATTGGGTCTGCCCCCTGTTTGTACTGAGTATCAGTTTGCTTAGGATTTGGTCGTAATCTTTAGGGGATTGCTTAGTGAAATCTACTAGCCTGACAGACCAAAGCATACCTTATAGTAGGAAATACTGGATGCCAAGGGCAATTGTTATCTGGCCTATAAAAAAAATCGAACCTTTTATCACTATTACCACTATTTCTGACATAATGGTATTATCTCCATGAAGAAACGGTGGCAGGGACCATAGGAACATATTATTTTAACCCTTGAAGTTGACTTTTAATACTCTGTTTTTGGTGTGAGTGTCAGTAAACTTGAGCATTGCCATCAGTTACGGTTACGGTGTTATACTTGAGATACTTGGTGTGACTTAGAACAAAACATAGTATTTTGCGTTACCTTGTACAAAACTTTTCTTTTCTTTGTCTGGATCTTCTGAGAGATGGAAGCAACTCACTCTCTCTACATGCGGCTCGGGTCCATATCTCGGGTATGTTTGGATGCTGACCTTATCCAAACCTTGCCTCAACTTGCCAGGCAAGGAAACGAAACATAGTTGAGTGTTTGGATCTCTGGCAAGCTTCCTCGTCTTTTGTGCTGGCAAGGTTTTTCCTTGCAATCCCATGCTAGCCAATTTGGCTCTCCCATCCTGGCAAAGGTAAGTCTAGTTTGGCCCCCCTGCTGGCAATGTGAGGCAAGGCTACCTGAGGAAACAAACTGACCTAAAGTTTTTTCCCTTTCTATTTGTTCTGTTCATAACACTACCTTTGTTACCTAACTGGCAGTGCACTGTTGCATTGTTGCTCACTCTAGCGGGAAAAAACTTTACTAGCTCCTTTGATTTTTCTTTGTCATTTTATCTTGTCAAAGTGTGTTTTTTTGTTTGTCGTTATATGATTTCAAGAAGAGACAGCTACATTCCCCTACCATATTGAGCTTGCTACATTGTTCCAATATGCAATTCCTTTGTTCATTGGGTATCATGTGTGGTTGAAGAGACATGCAATTCCCCTACCCTATTGAGTGCTACACTTGGGTAATAGTGATATGCTATAGCTTTTCTTAATACCTGCGCACAAAGCTAAACAGACAAAAAATTTACTAGCAGTCAAAGTTTATTAAGCATAGCATATTGTGTGGACTTTGGGGTATGCTTGGCAAGTTCTTTCCAAAAGGATAGCAGAAAACTAAACTACAAAAATTGTAAAACTGGTTGATTCACAAATACATTTTTTCGTTACTTGAAATGTATTTCCATTTCTTGATAACTGCTATTACAAATAACTTTAACAATTTGTGCATTTCATTGTGATATGTGCGTTTGAAGATGCGCACTGACAATTTGTAGTGGCAAGGTAACTGTTCAACTTCCCTTTATACTGGATGCCCATTGTCCGACATGTTGGTCAAGTTGGTCCTACGTAAGGGTAGGGAATTTTGGGAGACTTTATTTACTTTATTTCTTGCTTATCAAAGCAGTCTCTACCTTACCTATAAATAGGACTATACGGATCCTATCAGCTTAACATTAAAAGTAACACTGGTTCAAACAGTATGTAAATAGAGTATCATATTTTACCGAGTCTTGCTAGCAAAATGTGTAAGCTCTCTAAGACTCTAATAGATATGTTTGCTGGAGTGCTGGCCATGATAGCCCAAGCATGCATCAAAATTTGTAGTCTAATGTATACATTATTTTCTCTTGTCATTTTGCAGTTGACTTGCACAGTCAGAGCTTTGGAAGATGGCAAGATCACCAAGAGGTAGGAACCTCCAAGCTCGTCAACGTAGGTCAGCTTCTTCAGATGTGCCCTTGTGCTCCTGGAAGACGGAAGGAACAAACAAAGGAAATGATATGTCAGTGACCTCTGAGAAGAATGAATGGAAAGGAGCCACTTGCCCAGTTTGCTTGGAGCATCCACATGATGCTGTCCTCCTCCTGTGTACCTCTCACCACAAGGGCTGCCGACCATATATGTGTGGTACCAACTACCGTCATTCTAACTGCCTTGAACACTTTAAAGAAGCTTACGCAAAGGAAAAAATGGCTCTTGGTGTTTCGGCTGAGTCTGCACCTGGCCTTCCATTATCCTCGAGCACACTGCCATCAAGCAAGCAGCCATGTGTAATGGAACTTGCCTGCCCTCTCTGCCGTGGAGAGGTTAAAGGATGGACTGTGGTTGAACCTGCGCGTCAGTATCTGAACCAGAAAAGGAGAACTTGCATGCATGATGGGTGCTCATTCCATGGCTCGTATAAGGAGCTTTGCAAGCATGTGAAGTCGAAGCACCCTTCAGCGAAACCTCGTGAAGTTGATCCTGCTACTGCAGATGAGTGGAAAAGGTTTGAATGTGAGAGAGAGCGGCAGGATGCCATCAGCACTATCAGGTCCATGAACCCAGGAGCTTTGATCATGGGGGATTATGTCCTTGAGTTGAATGGTGGTGGCAACAACCATTTGCCCTCGGATGGAGATAACTTCGACTTGGAGGAAAGGCTCAACTTCTTCACATCCTTAGATCGTACTTTGAATGAGCGAATTGACTTGTATGACTCGTCAGATAGTTTGGATGAGGGGTTTGACTTCTTGGCATCCCTGTTTACCCATGGCAGGAGAATCTCTACTGGAGGTCCATTTAGCAGGGCTTATAGAAGACATAGGGAGAGGCCTAGACGTTCAACGAATTCTGTTGATGCTTCTGACATTCAGCATGAGTCAGTTAGCACTCAAAGGGGACAGCGTGCTGTTCGGGCTATAGGCAGAACTTCACGGCGGCACCATCCTATGGTCGCTCATATAAGGCCTACACGAGGCAGCTGAGAGATGAAATCACTTAGAGGGGAGGGAGGGGCTTTCATGCTATCCATCTGCAAGGGACGCAAAATAACACACCATGATAAGTTGTTGCTCTGGTGGTCGGAGGTCCATCATTTCTTCCTTTTTTTTGTCCCATTGCTGAGACAGCAACTGAGGATATAAGGTTGGATGGAGATGAGGTCTCTGTTTGGCAGATGCTGATGCCTGTATGATGTGCTCTGCGATGTGCATACAGTTTTGGGCTGAAGCAGCTCCACTTTTCCGGTGCTGCCTTTGCATGGATTTTATGAATACCCTTGCCTCGAGCTTCTTTTCCCGTTCTGTTGATCAAAGGAAACTGCAAACAGATGATTGTTTTGTCCGCAATTGCTATTTGAATGTTAGATGTCTGTATCATGAACAGCATACACATTACTGCTTATGTTCTGGTCTTGTAGTTTTGTATCCGTACGCTGTGGCCTTTGGATGGCTTTGTTGAGTTGATATGTGAGGTCTAGACTTATTTGCCATGAGTGCATCTTCTCGTGGTTCTCTTGCACCGTGCTGCTAGGGTTATTCACCTGGTGGTACACGAAACTGTCAATGCAACTGTGTCTATTTCAGCTGTTGCTTATGGAACTGGTTCCTGTAGTTCTATTTATCTGCTTAAAATGTGTCACGTTTGTTTGGCCGTATAAATCAATCATATATTCATGTTGACACTGCATTTCGATTCTGCATGTCCAATTCCCATATAATTGGTTGTTAAGCGTTGTCTTCATGTTCAACTGATGAGAGGTGGTTCTCGAATCAACGTGGGATGATGTTCACTCACAGGAGGACCTGGTTCTCCTTGCAGATTCGGCCGCCTCCGCATGATTGGAGTGATGAGCACTGGGATAGTGCGTTTTGCTTGTAGGTTCATTTATATTATAAGCTCTGAGATGATGTAAACCTGCATGGACAGGCCTGGTTCATTTGTTTGTAGAACCGTGTAGACAAGATGATCTGATTGGTTTCCTTTAGCGCCGGCCTATCTGTGATGATTATGTTATTTGGGCTTACGCGTGTTTAAATCTAAACTTGCTAGTACGACAATCATCAGGGGCTGATTTAGAAACTTAAATTTGACAGATAACTCATTTTATGCAAGGGAACGGTTAATTGGAATGGCTTGGAAATTCTAAGCTCCACTGGCATGCCGCATAGGTATGGAACCTAAGTCTCCAATAACTCTAGAAACAAATGCCACCTTAAGAGTTTCTGTATACTAATCGATTCAAGTTCATGAAGCATGGGGGTAATGTGGGCTTAGGTTGTTGCTATTATCCTCGGTTGTTTGTATAGCTCAAGCCTGCCATAGCCAGGCTCAATTTATGTGTGAGCACACCAATTGGATTGCTGAAACAAAAAGTAGATGTCACAATACTAATTCCTAGGGATTTATATGGTTAGATTGGAATCCTCTTAAACAGGAGGCCCTTATTGGGTGAAGCCTGTTAAAGCATCAAACCTCTAATCTAGTTTATAGCCTGATTTGTACTATCAGTCTGTTCGCTGGTTTCTGGGCTGATAAGCCCGGTTGTGGTTTCTGGGCTGATAAGCCCGGTTGGTGCTGGTTTGTTGTGAGAGAAAAACACTGTACCATACCTAATAAGCTCTGGCTGAAACCACAAGCGAACCGAACATGCTGTATATGTTAGGCATATTAGATATACGTGATTATGTGAAGCAGAGTGAACGTCTCATTTCTTATCAAATGGAATATTCTTTTGAACAGTTTGAACGGGTTCCTGGCGGTTATTGCTATTTGCTTCCCTGACATCTGTGACCTGGGAAGTTAATTCTCCCTGACATCTGTGACCTGGGAAGTTAATTCTCCCTGACATCTGTGAAGGAATGAATGTGGAAGCGGCAGGATGCAACAGGCACTGTCACGGAATGTGGTTGCAAAAACTGATGGAGATAACTCTGACTTGGAGGAAAGACTTCAACTTTTTCACGTCCTCAGATGACAGACGCAGAGTGTGATGATTGACTTGGTAGCTTGGATGACGACTTTGAGGCTGCGACCGAAATGAAAATTTTTTGATATCACATCGGATGTTTTGAGAATGTAAGAAGGGGTTTTTGGATATTAATAAAAAAACTAATTACATAGCTCACCTGAAAACTGTGAGACGAATTTATTAAGCCTAATTAATTCATCATTAGCGCATGTTAGTACTGTAGCACTTATGGCTAATCATGGACTAATTAGTCTTAAAACATTCGTCTCGTGATTTCCAACCAAACTGTGTAGTTAGTTTTTTTTCGTCTATATTTAATACTCTATGCATATGCCGCAAGATTCGATGTGATAGTTTAGGGTGAAAATTTTTAGGAGTCCTGAATTCTTGTAGTCTCTACTGGAGACTCGACGATTCAGAGCCGGCGACAGGATAGAAGACAGAGGCCAAGCGAAGTGACATTTTTGTAACACATAAAACCGGGTGACATATCTGTCATCAATACTACTGTCTCTGTAACAGATGCTTCTAACGTTCTGCATTCCCGGTGCTGTCTTGCATTGATTTTGCGAAACCTTAAGCTTTGGGTCTGTTCGGTAGGACTAAAAAATACTGTTCTGACTGATTGTTGTGAGAGAAAAATACTATTTTGGTAGGATATAAACAGTGATTTCGTGAGTGCCAGAACCAGCCAGCCAGCCGAACGGCCTCTTTCTTTCCCTTTCTGAGTTTCTGCCATTGCAGAACACAGCGCATCAAGTTGGCATGAAATATGTTTACTTAGGCCTTGTTTAGTTTCAAAAATTTTTCCCAAAAAGTTCTACAGTAGCCATCGTATCGAATCTTACGATACGTGCATGGAGCATTAAATGTAGACGAAAAAAAACTAATTTCACAGTTTGGTTGGAAATCGCGAGACCAACGTTTCGAGCCTAATTAGTCCATGATTGAATATTAATTGTCAAATAAAAACGAAAGTGCTACAGTAGTCAGATTTCCAAATTTCACCCAACTAAACACAGCCTCAGGAGGAGCTGATTCTTTTCCTTACAAATTCCATTCCACTGTCCACAGCACATCACAGTACGAGTATCACTTGTGTCTATGAGGGACAGTTACCAAAAGAGACATACTGGAGTTGGAGGACACGTAGTGAAAAGACAAGTGGTTCGAGTCATTCATGAGGGTATATGCACTCAGCACTGGTCAAAACAAACAGCCTGGACAACTCCTCACATGCTCACTATCGACATCTAACAAAGTACGTACGAGCTATCGAATGAACCTACAAATCAAAGCAGCTGTTCTCCATCAGAATATCCTCTACTATCTGCACTCATTTTGTACATTCCTCCAGTGAAAACTCTGCATCTGCATCTGACAGGAGCCAGCCGGCAAAAGATGGGTGGGAGGGATTCAGGAGATGCCGACGGTCTTGCCGAGCAGCCACATGACGAGCGAGAACTCGATCATGAAGAGCGCGTGCAGCCACGCCCGGTCCACCACGAAGCCGTACACCGTGATCCCCGCCCGGTTGTTCTCCAGGTACGTCACTGCATTTCAATTCATATCGGCCGGCGGCCGTCAGCAATGCAAGAAGGAGCAGCAACAGCATACAGATACAGTCTGTGGTAGTTTGCTTACCCAGCGCCTGCCTCTTCTGGAAGCTGATGTTGTTGGCCTGGAACGGCACGTACTTGGGGTCGTCGAGCGAGGAGCACTCGCTCCGGCTGTCGTCGTCGTCGTCGTCGCTGGCGGACTCGTCACCGGCGGCCACGCGGTAGGCGTTGGCAGGCGCCAGGTAGCCCGCGTTGGGCGGCAGGTCCGGGTCCGGGTTCTCCTGGTCGTTGTCGAAGGCGTGCACCGTGACGTCCGCGTGCCACGCCGCCGCCACGCTCGTCATCGCCTGCGTCTTGTGCGTGATCTTCGCCGCGCTGTACAGGCACATTAGCAGACCTGCCACTAGGCTGATCGAGCACAGCTGTACGCACAAGAACACAACGCAAAGAATGCCAAAGTAAGTTTACACTTCTGTCTGATTTTTTATTACCACTATAAACATTATATCCTGTTTGACATCTACTGAATTCATCTGGGACTGAAAAGATGATCGGTTTTTTCCTCAAAGAAAAGGTCATGTCACTATATATAGAGAAGAGAATCTGTAAAATCGTCGTCCATGTGTCGGCATTGTGCAGAGCAGATCTACCTGCATAACCTTCCGACACACGGCAGCTGTGTACTAATAATGCTGATTGCCGAAGGAAATATAGCTGTCCGCTGTGGACCATGAGCTGTGTGGTTGCTCACTTGCGCTTGCCAGTCATGGCTGATCACTGACGAGTGGAAGGTGTTGATGGTTCTCTAGTTCTCTTCTTCCATAGTGGTCTGCACATCTGTGTTCCCTTTTGGTTTTGGCCTTTTGGGCATGCAAGCTTTTCCTCCAACTTTCCATTTACAGCTGTCCTGGCGACCTGGCATCACCTGATTTGGCATTTCTCGTAGTACCGAACTACTACCAATACTAGATCTTGATTTCAAAATTGGCCATGTGACAAGTGCACACGTACTATGATGATATCCATATTCAATTTCCACGTACATTTTCTTGTTTTTTGTTTTTGCAGATTATTTAACTAACAGGTTATATGTGCACTCTGCCCTCTGTTCACTACCACTGTTATATTCAGAAGAAGTCACTGTCTTTGATCCATACGACTTCATCAACTAAATAAAGGACACATGATCATGTTGCTCGCTTTATCAGTTCGTAGTTCCATCTAAGGGTTTGTTTACAATTTTGGATAAGTAAGAATTAGATGCGGTATATAGTCCTATTTGGATTTCCACTGCACAAAGCCTAATTTTTCTCACTATGACTGTACTAGAATTCTTATGCTTTAGGAGAAAGAGCAATAATAATATAATTAAACCTGCAGAAGAAACAGAGGACGTGTATGCAGGGCGTCCTTATAATTAATAATAATTAACAATTACTCACCGCGAGCTCGCCGGCGGTGGCGAGATTGACGACGGCGTGCGGCCTGGTGGTGGCGAGCAGCGCGGCGAACTGGCTGGCGGAGACGAGCACGAGGCTGCAGACGATGAACTTGCGGTACCGGTGGCTGATCTTTCTGAGCTGCTCCCTGATCCGGCGGTGGTGCTGCAGCACGGTGGCGACGTCGGCGAACCTGCCGAACTCGCGCGCGAAGCCGACCATCCGTAGGATCTGCAGGTAGCAGATGACGCGGAAGAGGACGCAGACCATGAAGAAGAGCGCGACGCGGTACACCCAGGAGGCGACCTCGACGGTGCAGCAGGCCGCGGCGGCCCACCACCAGCGGCGCGAGCGCGAGCCGCCGCCGTACGCGGCGGCGGCGTGGTAGTACCACCAGTAGGCCTTGTAGACGGCCTCAGCGAGCGCGCAGGGGAGCACGAAGCAGGCGAGGACGCGGAAGGAACGCGCCAGCTGCGCGGCGTACCCCGCCTGCACGTCCTCGGAGTCGCGGCGGAGGCTGTCGAGGTAGAGCAGGCGGCGGAGCCCGCCCCCGCGGTGGAGGAGCGCGCGGAGGGAGACGTAGGCGAGCGACGCGGCCAGGGTGAGCGACACCTGGACCTGCCCGTCGAAGGGCCGCGGCGGGGGGTCGGCGGGGGTGAGGAGGCGGACGGCCGCGGGCGCCGCGATGGCGAGGAGGAGGAAGACCGCCCAGGAGCCCACGGCCGCCACGCGCGGGGAGGAGGAGTGGTCCACGCAGAGCCAGGCGAGGCAAGCGCGGAAGCTGCGGAGCTCGTCGTTCGCGCTCGATGCGGATCGCGCGAACCGCGCCGCGGTGGCAGATGACTTCCCCGGCGCCGGCGGCAGTAGCGGCGATGCGTCCGCCATCGGTGCTCGCTTTCCTGGCGGGCCCTGGGTGTCGGCACGGAGCGGGCGACCGGGAGTGGAGGGCGAAGTGGGGTGAGGTGGCTGTGTCTCTGTCCGGCTGCGCGTGGGCCGCCCGGGGGAGAGGAGATACGCGCGGCTGGGAGATGGCGAGGGTGTTCCAGTTGGGCCGCTCGCTGCCTGCTCTAGTGCTCTTTCTCTCCCTCTGCTCTCTGGGTCTGGGATCTCTACATATATATACCCTGACCTTGAATGAGGTGACGACAGAATTACGTGTGGACACATGAGAGGCGCTGTAGCTTGCTTCCCGTGACAATCGTGACGACGGTCCTGTGAAGCTGTCGTGCGCCTCATGATTTCCTTTTTCTTCTAATCTCCAGATTCAAGGAAAGACATATAATGCACCACCTCACGTAGAATGGTTTGATTTCTCCAACCAAAGACACCCTTATATATATATATATACTCACTTCTAAAAATGTAGGGAAAAAGCTACAATATATTTGAAAACTATCATAAATCTACACTTTAAAAAAAGATTTTATCGAGCTATGCTTTTTAAATTAGAATTAAAACACCAAGGCCCTGCATTGTCCTTCTTTAGTCGACTCGTCACCTCTATCCTCTCCGCTCTCCACCATTTCCAGAGTGAGACGCCAAAAGCCCGAGGGGTATGCTGGTGGCTATGGGACCTCTGCCCTACAATGGGGGTGATTTCGGATCTACGCGAGCCAGGTAAGGTATTAAGGTCGCACGATTGAGATAATGATAGTGCACATGGCTTGTTCCAGCCTAAAAGCATCTAGGCCCCCAGTTGGGTTTCGGTGATTAATGACGACATGAGATTACTATGACTGACATATATTTTGCAGAGACAATTTGAGTTAGGTCATGGTAATGTAAATTGATTGTGCAATCATGGTTGTCATGCCCCTATCGATGAAAATTGTTTTAATTTTCAAAGGACGGACGACAAGGTTAAGGACAGACTAGTTAGTGTTTGTTCGAAACACCGACAGGGGGTATAAATACATATCCCACTCGTTCATTTGAGATCTCTTGCCCATTTGTTCAGCTGAGAATCAACTTTGGAGTGCAAGAGAGAGCAAGAGCCTAGTGGGGTGACTGAGATTTGATAATCCAAGATTAAGGACCTCATTAGTGCATAGGGAATAGCAAGTGTGCATCCACCTTACTTATTAGGCTTGTCTTGGTCAAGTGAGAGTTTGTGCTTGTTACTCTTGGTGATCGCCATCACCTAGACGACTCGGTGGTGATTGGGAGCTTGGTGATCATCCGACGGAGCATGTGGATGACCCAAGTCACTTTGTGAGCGGTTGTAGGCGATTCACCCCGACAGAGTATCAAAGAATCAGCCCGTAGAGAGCACTTGATCCTTGCGCGGATCAAGGGGGAGCTACACCCTTGCGCGGGTGATCCAACGAGGACTAGTGCGGAGTGGTGACTCTCCGATGCCTCGAAAAAACATCGCCGTGTTCCTTTCCCTCTCTTTATTTTGAGCATTTACATTTGAGCAATTCATTTGATGTATTTACATTTCTAGAATTGCCATGCTAGAGTAGGATTGGAACCTAGGGTGCAAAACTTTTGTATGGGAGAACAATAGTAACACATTCTAGACACAAGGGGTGAAATGGGCTAAGTGTAGGGCTTAATTATTGCAAAAATTTAGAATTAGCCTAATTCACCCCCCTTCTTGGGCATCTTGATCCTTTCAATTGGTATCGGAGCCTCGCGCTCCCTAAATTAGGCTTAACCGCCTATAGCAAGATGTCCTACGGGGATGGACCCCCTCCTTTGAGGGAGATGATTTTCCTTATTGGAAAATTTACATGGAGGCATACCTAGAAGCTTTAGATGTTGGAGTTCTTAGAGCCGTCTCACAAGGCTTCCCAAAACCTAAGGATCCCACAAACCTTCAAGGCAATGAGGTTAACTATGAGAAGTGGAATGCAAAGGCTAGAAACACCCTTTTTAGAGGCCTTTGCAAGGATGTTTTTAACCGTATGTGGAACCACAAAGACGCTCATACACTATGGTCGAACATTTGTGCGCTCCATGAGGGAACCAAGAGTGAGCGTGAGGAATGCTACCACCTTGTGATGAAAAAGCTTAATTCATTTGAGATGTTTCCTAGAGAAAGTGCCAATGAGATGTATTCACGCTTGAATGTTCTTGTAGAGGAAGTCAATGGGCTTAGACTCACACAAATGCAACCCTCCGATATTGTGAAAAAGATCTTGAGTGTCCTTCCCATTGACAAATATGGACATATTGTGACGGTGCTTCATCAAGGTGATCTTTCCACCACTACACCAACTCAAATATTGGGGAAGATCAATACACATGACATGTACATGCACATCACTCCACAAGATGGCTCTTCTTTCACCAAGAAGAAAGATTTGGCATTCAAGGCTAGCCAAGAGAAGTGGGGCAAAGAAAGAGTTGATCATGATAGCTCAAGTGATGATGAGATTGATGATGCAAGTCTCGCTCTCATGGTGAGAAGAACTGCCAAGATGCTCAAGAAGCTAAACAAGAATGGTGTCAAGTTTGATGGCAAGAAGAATAAATTCTTCACTAGTAATAGAAGGAAGCTCATTTCCGAAATGGATTGCTATAATTATGGAGAACTTGGTCATCTAGCTCATCAATGCCCCAAACCTAAGAAAGACAAGTACAAGAAGAAGTACAAAGGCAAAAAAGATGACTCAAGTGATGAAAATGATGGTGAGAAGAAGAACAAGCCATACAAGAAGAAGGATAGAAAGAGAAAGGAATTTCACAAGAAGAAGAAGAATGACAAGGCATATATTATTGGTGATTGGCTCACGAACATTGAATCATCACGTGGCTCATCGAAGTGAGAATGAGAAGGAGAAGGTGGCCGCTCTTGTGATTGATTCTTCACTATATTCACCAACACCGCCGCCATCATCCTCTACACACCTATGCCTTATGGCCAAGGGTGAACGAAAGGTACAAAATGATGATGATAATAGTGGTGATGATAATACTAGCAATGATGAAAGTGGTAGTGATAGTGATGAAGAATTTGAATCACCTTCTTATGATGATCTTGTCAAGTTGCTAAACCAATACACTAAAATCATTAGAAAGACAAGAGCTAAAAATAAAAAGCTAGAACTTGAGAAGGACTCACTCTTAGCAAAGTATGACATAGCCAAAAAAGCTAGTGTTGAGCTTAGAGAAGAAAATAAAATTGTGTCATCCAAACTCAAGGAGCTCAAATCCTCTAAAAAGGAGCTTAGAGAAAAACATGATAAACTTGAGGGGATACATAATGAGCTCACCACTAGTTACAATTTGCTAAAAGAAGAGTACACCAATCTCAAGATTAATCATGACAATCTTGTTCTTTCTCATGAGTTATTATTCAATGAGCCACATGATGCTACTAACAATGTTGTTAAGATTGATATAGCTACATCATGTGATGACTTGATTGTTGAGAGCATTGAGCAAGGTTTTAGTAGCAAAGGCAAGGAAGTGGCTGAATCTAAAAACTATGATGATTATGTCAAGCTCAAGAATGAGAATGAAAAGCTCAAGAAAGATCTTGAAAAGTTATCAACCACCAACACAATTGTGATAGAGAATCTTGACAATGATTATGATATAGCTCTTGAGAATAAGATGCTTAAAGAAGAGAACAAGAGACTCAAGATGGAGAAAAATCATGATGAACTTAGAGAAGAAAACTTGAAGCTCAAGTTAGAGAAAGAACATCTCAAGATCGGGTTGAGCAAGTTCACAAGAGGCCAATATCTCCAAAGTGAGTTACTCATGCACACCGTGATGAAGATGGATAGAAGTGGTATTGGGTACTTGGCAAATCAAGAGAAGAAAGCTCAAGCTTAACATCAACAACAATATATTTTAAAGCCTAAGCCAAAGAGATGTTTTGAGTGTGTACAAGAAGGTCACTTTGCTCATGAGTGTCAAACTCCACCACCACAACCTTTGCCCAAGCATGCTAGACCCTTTGCCTTCAATGCTCACTACATGCTTAGAAAGGATTCTAGTGAAAAAATGAAAGTCATGTTCTTAGGTCCACCCAACAAGAATAGGCCTAAGCAAATTTGGGTTGCAAAGTCACTAGTTGAGAAAGTAAAGGGCCCTCATCAAGTTTGGGTCCCTAAACAACAAGCTTGATCTCTTATGTGTAGGTGAACTACAAGACCGGTGGAAGTCATTGGGTTATAGATAGTGGTTGCACTCAACATATGACCGGTGATCCTCGTATGTTCACCTCACTAGATGAAGAAGTAGATGGTCAAGAAAGGATTACATTTGGTGATAATTCAAAGGGCAAAGTTCAAGGATTGGGCAAATTTGCAATATCAAATTATCATTCAATTTCAAATGTGCTATATGTTGCTTCATTGAGTTTCAACTTGCTATCAGTTGGTCAATTGTGTGATCTTGGCTTTCAATATTTGTTTACCGAGAAGGAAGTGGTTGTGTCAAAGAAAGATGATGATCAAGTTATATTCAAGGGTTTTAGATACAACAACCTATATCTAGTGGATTTCACCTCCGAAGATGCAAACTTGAAGACATGCTTATTCACTAAAACATTACTTGGGTGGCTATGGCATAGAAGACTTGCACCTATTGGGATGAGC